>NC_052157.1:55887612-56081320 GCF_902713615.1 Scyliorhinus canicula
CCAACCACCCCCCCCTCACCATCCCTACCTCCCTCCCTCCCCACCACCCCACCTCCCTCCCTCCCCACCACCCCTACCTCCCTCCCTCCCCACCACCCCTACCTCCCTCCCTCCCCACCACCCCTACCTCCTCCCTCCCCACCACCCCTACCTCCCTCCCTCCCCACCACCCCTACCTCCCTCCCTCCCCACCACCCCTACCTCCCTCCCTCCCCACCACCCCTACCTCCCTCCCCTCCCCACCACCCCTACCTCCCTCCCTCCCCACCACCCCTACCCCCCTCCTCACCACCCCTACCTCCCTCCCCACCACCCATACCCCCCTCCCTACCCCCCTCCAACGCCGCCCCCCATCTCTAGCAACGCCGCAACCCCCCCCCCCTCAACGCCGGTACTCACACCCCGTCCCCCTCCCTCTGAAGGCCGGTACCCACACCCCCCCCCCTCCTCCCCCCCCCTTCCTTCCTCCGTTAGTGGGGGGGGAGGGTGCGGCGTTAGTGGGGGGTGGGGGGGTGCGGCGTTGGAGGGGGGTAGGGGTGGTGAAGGGGGTAGGGGTGGTGAGGGGAGGGGGTTGGGGTAGGGGCAGCTGCGTGCAGAGGGGGGGGGGCGACGGTGCGTTGGCCCCGGGCATCCCTCTGCACGCCGCTGCCCCTACCCCAACCCCCCCCTCACCACCCCTACCCCCTTCACCACCCCTACCCCCCACTAACGCCGCACCCCCCCCCACTAACGGAGGAAGGAAGGGGGGAGTAGGAAGGAGGGGGGACGGAGGAAGTAAGGGGGGGAGGAGGAAGAAGGGGGGAGGAGGAAGGAAGGGGGGGGGAGGAGGAGAGGGGGGGGGTGTGGGTACCGGCCTTCAGAGGGAGGGGGACGGGGTGTGGGTACCGGCGTTGAGGGGGGGGGGACCCGGCGTTGAGGGGGGGGGGGTTGCGGCATTGCGAGAGATGGGGGGCGGCGTTGGAGGGGGGTAGGGGTGGTGGGGAAGGGGGGTAGGGGTGGTGGGGAGGAGGGTAGGGGTGGTGGGGAGGGGGGTAGGGGCGTTGGAGGGAGGTAGGGGTGGTGAGGGGGAGGTGGTTGGGGTAGGGGGCAGCGGCGTACAGAGGGGGGGGCGACGGTGCGTTGGCCCCGGGCATCCGTCGCCCCCCCTCTCTGCACGCCGCTGCCCCCAAACACCCCCCCGATGCCCCCAAACACCCCCCCGATGCCGCAAACCCCCCCCGATGCCGCAAACCCCCCCCGATGCCGCAAACCCACCCCCCGATGCCGCAAACCCACCCCCCGATGCCGCAACCCACCCCCCGATGCCGCAACCCACCCCCCGATGCCGCAACCCACCCCCCGATGCCGCAACCCACCCCCCGATGCCGCAACCCACCCCCCCGATGCCGCAACCCACCCCCCGATGCCGCAACCCACCCCCCCCGATGCCGCAACCCACCCCCCCGATGCCGCAACCCACCCCCCCCGATGCCGCAACCCACCCCCCCCGATGCCGCAACCCACCCCCCCCGATGCCGCAACCCACCCCCCCCGATGCCGCAACCCACCCCCCCCGATGCCGCAACCCACCCCCCCCCCCCGATGCCGCAACCCACCCCCCCCCCCCCCCCACGACACTGAACGGCGTCAACCATCATCAATGGTTGACGCCGTTTTAAAGCAACTGTGGCCACGTCGGCGGGACTTCGGCCCATCTGGGCCGGAGATTTCTGGAAACTGAAAAAAAAATGAAATCCCACCGGCGCCAGCTGTTTTCAGAGGCTGCCGGCGGGATTTGCACAGCGCCGGTTTTTGGCCGGTCAGAGATTTAAAAACCCTGCGGGAGCGGGAATAACGCCGCTGCCGGCTGATTCTCCGACCCTGCGTGGGGTCGGAGAATCCCGCCCGTGGAGAGTAATTGGGTCTGGAGGAGGTTAGCGATGGGGGTGGGGGGGTGGAGGTTCGTGTTGTCTGTGTGTGGTTTCTTGTGACTTGAGCCCATGTGAATCACCAGAATATTTTGTGGCAGTTGAAGGTGGTACATAAGTGCAAGTCGGAAACAGCTAAGTGATCCCACAACCAATGGATCAGATGAAGCTCTGCTGTCCTGCCACTTCCAGTCGTGAATGGTGGAGGACAATTAAACAGCTCGGAGGAGGAGGCTCCAAAAAATTTCCTCAGCTCCACAAATATCCACCACTTCAATGATGGAGAAGCACAGCCCATCGGTGAAAAGATGGAGAAGCACAGCCCATCGGTGAAAAGATGGAGAAGCACAGCCCATCGGTGAAAAGATGGAGAAGCACAGCGCATCGGTGAAAAGATGGAGAAGCACAGCGCATCGGTGAAAAGATGGCGAAGCACAGCGCATCGGTGAAAAGATGGAGAAGCACAGCCCATCGGTGAAAAGATGGAGAAGCACAGCGCATCGGTGAAAAGATGGAGAAGCACAGCGCATCGGTGAAAAGATGGAGAAGCACAGCCCATCGGTGAAAAGATGGAGAAGCACAGCGCATCGGTGAAAAGATGGAGAAGCACAGCCCATCGGTGAAAAGATGGAGAAGCACAGCGCATCGGTGAAAAGATGGAGAAGCACAGCGCATCGGTGAAAAGATGGAGAAGCACAGCGCATCGGTGAAAAGATGGAGAAGCACAGCGCATCGGTGAAAAGATGGAGAAGCACAGCGCATCGGTGAAAAGATGGAGAAGCACAGCGCATCGGTGAAAAGATGGAGAAGCACAGCGCATCGGTGAAAAGATGGAGAAGCACAGCGCATCGGTGAAAAGATGGAGAAGCACAGCGCATCGGTGAAAAGATGAGTCTGAAGCATTCGCAACAATCTTAAGGCAGAAGCTCCCAGTGCATGATCCATCTCGGCCTTGGGATCCATGGAATCCCTGCAGTGCAGAAGGCCATTCGACCCATCGAGTCTGCACTGACCCTCCAAAAGAGGGCACTATCCAGGCCCACTACCACACCCAGTGCCCGTAACCCTGCGTGTTGATCATGGCCATCAACATGATGGAGGTCCAGGCCATCTGGAGGTAACCTGCACACCTTTGGACTGTGGAACGAAACCCGAGCACCCGGAGGAAGCCCACGCAGACACGGGTAGAACATTTCCACACAGTCACCCGAGGCTGGAATCGAGCCTTTGTCCCTGGTGCCATGAGGCAGCAGTGCCACTGTGCGCCACCCACAGCGTCTCAGATGTCAAGTCTTCAGCCAATTCGAATCACTCCACATGATATCAAGAAATGGCTGGAGGCCCTGGATACTGCAATGGCTATGGGCCCTGACCCTATTCTGGCAGTAGTACTGAAGCACTGAGTGCCTGCTTTGGGAGTTTGGTGAACGCGGGGAGTTTGGTGAACACGGGGAGTTTGGTGAACGTGGGGAGTTTGGTGAACGCGGGGAGTTTGGTGAAACTGAAAAGACAGTGTGGAGCTCAGTCCAGCAGGAGCGGAGCACAGCCAAGTTTCATAAACTCCAAGGTCGGATTCCTGTCCTCATTGACTTCACAGTCAGCATCACAGTGAAACAGTTGTGAGTATAGAAAGTGTTTTTTGTTTGGAGGAGGGGAATAACTGAGAAACAACACAAATAACTGCAAACCGGGGTCAGTATAATCAAGTAATATACGTAAAGTAGGGTATGGGAAGTAAAGTTAGTCTAAGGTAGGTAAGTAAATAGTTATACAGCTTAACACTTGTTAAAAGAATGTAAATCAAGGGTCTTCAGGGTGGACATGGCAGGAGAGTTTGCACTTGTGATATGTGATGAGACCATCAATTCACGCGACACGTGGTTAGAAGTGAACAGTGGTTTTAATCGTCTTACAACAGAGCCTGCCTGTGACGAGATGAACTCCTAGATGAACTGGCAGGCAGGCTCCGACTGCCAAGCTTTATACAACCAGTGGGCGGGGAGGAGTCATGGGCGGAGCCAAGGGTGGAGCCCAGTACAAACTTCCGTACATTCCCATTACACCTCCCCCCAGGGTCAGAGCCGCGCAACTGCTCGTGTGCCGAACTTACAGAGGAATAGTACAACATGTGTGATAACAGTGTGAATTATGCTATTATGATTCACCACATTCACCCCCTGTAAAAAAAAATCAAGTCCGGCGGGGGTGATGGTTTACAGATTGAGCCTGTCCGGGTCGAGTTGTCCGTTGTGATCGGCGGAGCACCGGGGTTGCAGTCTCTTCTGGTTGCTGGACGATCACGGTTGGTTGGGGTACGATGGCGGACTCCGGGGATGATTCTGTCCGAGCTTCGTACCCGACTGGTTCGACTGGGGAGTAGGGGCGCTGGGAGCTTGCGGGTGCGCGGAACATGTGTAGCGAACTGGTAGGCGCAGGGGCGTGGGGCGCTGTGAGTTGGGTGGGATGTAGTGTGAGGGTTACCTCAGCGGTGGTAGTGGTGGGGTTTGATCCTGCAGGCGCTAGGTCCCAGAGGGAAACGGTGTCCTGACGGCCATCAGGGAACTCTATGAAGGCGTATTGGGGGTTCGAGTGCAGTAGGAGCACTTTTTCCACAAGCGGGTCAGTTTTGTGTGCCCTGACTTGCTTCCTGAGGAGCACTGGGTCTGGTGTCTTCAACCATGCCGGGAGCGAAACCCCCGTGGTAGTACCCCTGGAAAAGATAAAGAGCCGCTCGTGAGGGGTCTGATTGGTGGCGGTACACAAGAGGGACCTAATAGCGTGGAGCGCGTCTGGGAGGACTTCTTGCCAATGGGAGATCGGGAGATTCCTGGACCGGAGGGTCAGTAGGATGGTCTTCCAGACCGTTGCATTCTCCCTCTCCACCTGCCCGTTCCCCCTGGGGTTATAGCTGGTAGTCCTGCTCGAGGCGATGCCCTTGTCGAGCAAGTACTGACGAAGCTCGTCGCTCATGAAGGACGAACCCTGGTCGCTGTGTACATAGCTGGGGAAACCAAACAGGGTGAAGATACTATGCAGGGCCCTGATGACTGTGTGGGAGGTCATGTCGGGGCACGGGATAGCAAAAGGGAATCGGGAGAACTCGTCGATGACATTTAGGAAGTACACATTCCGGTTAGTCGAGTGGAGTGGCCCTTTGAAATCGATTGCGAGACGTTCAAAGGGCCTAGAAGCCTTGACCAGGTGGGCCCTGTCTGGTCTATAGAAGTGCGGTTTGCACACCGCGCAGATCGGGCAATCCCTGGTGACGGCTTTTACCTCCTCGGTGGAGAAAGGCAGATTTCGGGCTTTAATGTAGTGGGCGAGCCGGGTGACCCCCCCGGGTGGCAGAGATAATTGTGGATGGCTTTTAAGCGGTCTCTCTGCGCGCTGGCGCACCTGCCGCAGGACAGGGCATCTGGGGGCTCGTTGAGCTTCCCCGGTCGATACATAATATCGTATTTGTAGGTGGAGAGCTTGATTCTCCACCTCAGAATTTTATCATTTTTAACTTTGCCCCTTTGCGAGTTGTCAAACATGAAGGCAACCGATCTTTGGTCGGTGATGAGGGTGAACCTTCTACCTGCGAAGTAGTGCCTCCAGTGACGAACAGCCTCCACAATGGCTGGTGCTTCCTTTTCGACCGAGGAGTGTCGAAGTTCCAAAGCGGAGAGGGTTCGGGAGAAAAATGCGACTGGTCTCCCTGCCTGATTTAACGTGGCTGCTAGAGCTACCTCTGAGGCATCGCTCCCTACCTGGAAAGGGACGGATTCATCCACCGCACGCATTGCTGCTTTGGCGATTTCCTCCTTGATGCAGTTGAAGGCTTGGCGTGCCTCAGCTGACAGGGGAAATCGTGTGGCCTTAAAGAGTGGGCGGTCTTTGTCCGGATATTGAGGGACCCACTGGGCATAATATGAAAAGAACCCAGGCACCGTTTGAGGGCCCTGGGACAATGAGGGAGAGGGAGTTCTAAGAGGGGGCGCATACGGTCCTGGTCGGGGCCCAGGACTCCGTTTTCCACGACATAGCCGAGGATGGCTAGTCTGGTTGTGCGGAAAACGCATTTCTCCTTCTTGTACGTGAGATTAAGCTTCTGGGCCGTCTGGAGAAATCGATTGAGATTGGCATCGTGGTCCTGCTGGTCATAGCCGCAGATAGTGACATTATCCAAGTACGGAAACGTGGCCCGTACTGGTCCACCATTCGGTCCATTGCTCGTTGGAACACCGAGACCCCATTTGTGATGCCAAAGGGAACCCGGAGGAAGTGGAAGAGGCGGCCATCGGCCTCGAACGCCATGAAGTGGCGGTCCTCCGGCGGATTGGGAACTGGTGGTATGCAGACTTCAGATCCACCATGGAGAAAATCCGATACTGGGCTATCTGATTCACCATGTCTGCAATCCTGGGGAGGGGGTACGCGTCAAGGAGCGTAAACCGATTAATAGTCTGACTATAGTCTATGACCATGCGGAATGTTTTCCCGGTCTCGACGACCACCGCCTGAGCTCTCCAGGGACTGTTACTGACCTCTATGATCCCCTCACGTAGGAGCCTCCGGACCTCTGTTCGAATGAACACCCTGTCCTGTAGGCTGTACCGCCTGCTGCGAGTGGCTACGGGTTTACAGTCCGGAGTGAGATTGGCAAAGAGAGGAGGGGAGGGGGATTTGCAGCGTGGCTAGGCTGCAGATAGTGAGTAGGGGTAGAAGTCTGCCGAAGCTGAGGGTGAGACTCTTGAGACTGCACTGAAAATCGAGTCCCAGTAAGAGTGGGGCGCAGAGTTCGGGCAGGACGTATAGTTGAAAATTAGAGTAACTAGCGCCTTGGATCGTTAGAGTCGCGACGGTGCGTCCTTGGATGTGGACAGAGTGGGAGCCCGAAGCGAGGGAGACAGTTTGCAGTGCAGGAAAAACAGGGAGCGAACAGCGTCTTACCAGATCTGGGTGTACGAAGCTCTCTGTGCTCCCGGAGTCGAAAAGGCACGGTGTATTGTACCCGTTGATTTGGACCATCGTCATAGAGTTGTGGAGATGTTTTGGGCGCGATTTCTCCAGTGTGACTGCGTGGAGTTGTGGGTAGTCGGCGGCCCGGTCAGCTGCGCTGGGGTGGCCCTGCGATTAGTGCAGTCGCAGTCTTCAATCAAATTTTCTGAGTTTGGAGAGGATGGAGCCCAAGATGGCCGCCCCGTGGATCGAACGTGGTGGGCGGCGAGGAAGATGGCGTCCAAGATGGCGGCCCCCATGGATCGCACGTGCCGGGCGGGGGCGGAATCGGGGTACAGGCCGCAGCGTTCCGGGGCCTGTGGGCCTGCGAGTGCGGAGAGCGGTTGCTTTGTGCCGCGGGAGGGTTAGAGGCTGGGCCTTCCTTGCCAGACATACTCTGGCGTAGTGACCTTTTCGCCCGCAGCTGCTGCAGGTCGCGTTGCGGGCCAGGCGGTGCTGCCGCGGGTGCTGGGACTGGCCACAAAAATGGCAGAGCATTGTGGTTGGGCGGCCGCGTGGCGCAGGCCTGGGGCAGTCGCTGGACAGGGGTCCATGACGGGGTCGCGGAGTCTGCAGGAAACGAGGTGAGGCTACGAAACAAGACCTCCATAGTTGTAGCGAGTTCAACAGTATCTTCTAAATTTTGAACCCCTTTCTCCAGCAGTCGCTGGCGCATGTAATTCGATCTAACGCCTGCAACAAAGACATCGCAGACAGCAAGTTCTCTATGTTCAGCAGCATTTACTGCCTGGTAATTACAGTCCCGGGATAAGGCTTTTAAGTCTCTTAGAAATTCTTCTAGCGCTTCTGTGGGGCACTGGCGGCGAGTAGTAAAAATGTGGCACGCGTAGACCTCATTGACGGGCCTCACGTACATTTTATCGAGTAGGGCCAGGATCTCTGTATATGAGCCGGTATAATTTAACTCAGTAGATGTACGATGGCTCACCCTTGCGTGCAGTAGGCTGAGTTTCTGCTCCTCCGTAGTTTCTGTAGTGCTTGCTTTAGCCAGGTAGGCCTTAAAACATCAGAGCCAATGTGAAAAGATTTCTTTCGCCTCTGCATCCTGTGGGTCGAGTTTGTGTCGATCAGGCTTGAGGGCTGATTCCATAGTCGTTCCTTACTGTTTCTTAAGACGATTAAATTGATGAGACCATCAATACACGCGACACATGGTTAGAAGTGAACAGTGGTTTTAATCGTCTTACAACAGAGCCTGCCTGTGACTAGATGAACTGGCATGCATGCTCCGACTGCCAAGCTTTATACAACCAGTGGGGGGGGGAGGAGTCATGGGCGGAACCAAGGATGGAGTTCAGTACAAACTTCTGTACATTCCCAGTACACCTCCCTCTAGGGGCAGAGCCGCGCAACTGCTCGTGTGCCGAGCTTACAGAGGCATGGTACAACATGTGTGATAACAGTGTGAATTATGCTATTATAATTCACCACAATATGCACCTCCTGCACAATGTGGCAAATTATGGAAGCTTCAGTTGTCCCTGGTGCCTCCGTGTGCAGGAAGTATGTCCAGCTGCAATTACTGGCTAACCTGCATTTCGGAGCTGACCTGAGGGTGCATTCACTGTGGAGCTCTGTGATGCTGTTGTGGGGGAAGATGACTATCGGGGAAAACAGTGGCCGCCAACTTCATGGCACCATGGGTGGGCCTGCTGCACAAGGGGGGAGGGGGAAGAATGGTCGGGATTTGATTGTAAGGGAAACAGACATGCATTTCTCTGGCCGCAAACGACGACGCCAGGCTGCCTCCCTGGTGCCAGGGTCAAGGGTGTCGCTGAACAACTGCTGAACTTTTGTCCTAGATGATTTTGGGGGCAGCGCGGTAGCACAAGTGGATAGCACCGTGGTTTCACAGCGCCAGGGTCCCAGGTTCGATTCCCCACTGGGTCACTGTCTGTGCGGAGTCTGCACGCTCTCCCCGTGTCTGCGTGGGCCTCCTCCGGGTGCTCCGGCCTCCTCCCACAGTCCGAAGACATGCAGGTCAGGTGGATTGGCCATGATAAATTGCCCTCAGTGACCAAAAAGGTTAGGAAGGGTTATTGGGTTCGGGGATAGGGTGGAAGTGAGGGCTTAAGTGGGTCGGTGCAGACTAGATGGGCCGAATGGCCTCCTTCTGCACTGTATGTTCTATGACATAGAAGCAGGAGGAGGCCATTCGGCCCTTCGAGCTTGCTGCATCATTCACTATGATCATACCTGATCATCAAGAGCTATATGCAATTCCTTCTTAAAATTACACATTTTGGCCTTAACTACATACTGGTAGTGAGTTCCACACGTTCACCACTCAAAAAATTTCACCTCGCCTCAGTCCTAAAAGGTTTACCCCTAATCATCAATCTATGACCCCTAGTTCTGGACTCCCCCACCATCGGGAACATTCTTTCTGTGTCTACCCTGTCTAATCCTGTTAGAATTTTGTACATTTCTATGAGATCCCCATATCTTCTAAATTCCAATGAATAGAATCGGAACCGACTTAGTCTCTCATCATATGACAGTCCCGCTGTCCCAGGAATCAGTCTGGTAAACCTTCTCTGCACTCCCTCCATAGCAAGAACATCCTTCTTCAGATACGGACACCAAAACTGCTCACAATACTCCAGTGCAGTAAAACATCTCTATTCCTACACTCTCATCCTCTCACTGTGAAGGCCAACATACCATTTGCCTTCTTTACTGCCTGCTGTACCTGTGTGCTTACTTTCAGCGTCTGATGCATGAGGACACCAAGGTCTCGCTGAGTATCCACCTCTCTCAATTTACACCCATTCAAATAATCTGTCTTCCTATTTTTGCTACCAAAGCGTATAACCTCACATTTATCCACATTATACTGCATCTGCCATGCATTTGCCCACTCACTCAGTCTGTCCAAATCTCGCTGAAGCATCTCTGAATCCACCTCACAGCTCACTCTCCTGCCCAATTTTGTGTCATCTGCAAATTTGGAGATAATACATTTAGTTCCCTCATCCAAATCATTAGGATATAATGTGAACAATTGGGGTCCGAGCACAGCTGGCTTCGGTACCCCATTGGTCACTGCTTGCCAGTCACAAAAAGACCCATTAATTCCAACTTTTTGCTTTTTATTTGCTTTCTATCCATCTCATCGTAATCCCATGCGCTTTAACTTTCCATATTAATCGGCTTTGTGAGACTTTGTCAAAAGCCTTCTGAAAGTCTAAATAAACCACATCCACCGGTTCTCCCTGGTCAACTGTACTATTTACATCTTCAAAGAATTCTTGTAGATTTGACAAGCATGATCTTTCTTTCATAAATCCATTTTTTTAAAATGTATTTTATTAGAAACATGTATCAAAAAGTTAGAGCACATAAACACCCTGGGAAACATGATCCCAATAATCAACTACAATTTGTATAATTTTTCCCCTTTTCACTCCCTCCGTGACGAACAACTCAAACATGGTCACAAACATCCCCACAACTTGCCTCAAAGGGGGAGCCCCTTAGCCTATGTTATCTTTCCCAGCCGCAGGAATTCGTACAGGTTGCCCAACCCGGCCGCTATTCCCGGTGGCGATGCCGACCGCCACTCAAGTACAATTCGCCGCCGTGCAGTCAGAGAGGCGAAGGCCACAACGTCGGCTTTCCTCCTCTCCATGAGCTCTGGCTATTCCGAAACCCCAAATATCGCCACCAAAGGGCCCGGGTCCACCTCCTCCCCCGCTATCCTTGCTAGGATCTCGAACACTCCCACCCAGAATCTCTCCAACTCGTCACAACCCCAGAACATGTGCGCGTGATTCGCTGGCCCCCATCCATACCTCTCACACATCTGCTACCCCCTGAAAGACCCCACTCATTCTTGCCCGAGTCATATGTACCTTGTGTACTACCTTAAACTGTATCAGGCTCATCCTTGTGCATGAGGAGGTCCCAATTACCCTATGCAGTGCCTCACTTCGTACTCACCAATTGATCTCCATTCCCAACTCCCCTTCCCATTTCTCCTTGATGCTCACCACCTGCTCTCCCAGCCACCTGTAGATATATCTCCAATTTTCTTTCCCCCCCCCCCCCCCCCCCCCCCCCGTGGCCTTGAAACGTTAGCTCTTTTCTCTCCCTATGGATGCTGCCAGACCTGCTGAGATTTTCCAGCATTTTCTCTATCATTACCCCCCCCCCCCTCTTCCACATTCGGAAGCAGCAGTCACTCCAGCAGGGTGTATCTCTGCAATCTAGGGAACCCCTTCCAGACCTTTCACGCAAGGTCCCTGACCTGCAGGTACCTAAACTCACTGTCCCTCAGCAGCCCTACCCTCTCCCTCAGCACCTCCAGACTGGGAGACCTTTCCTCCAACTACAAATCCCACACCTTGACCAGCCCCACTTCCCTCCTTCCTGTATGCACTATCCATCCCCCCCCCCCGGCTCAAACTCCTGATTCTCACACAACGGCGTTGGCACCGACATCCCCTCCATCTTAAAATACCTCCTCAACTGGTTCCAAATCTTCACCGTGGACTGCACCACTGGGCTCCCTGAATACCTACTCGGTGCCATTGGCAACACTGCCGTCACCATAGCCCTCAAACTAGACCCCTTACAAGATTCCTCCTCCATCCTAACCCACTCTACCCCCCTCTCCTTCCCACCATCGCTGCACCTTTTCCACACTCGCCGCCCATTAATAATGAAGCAGGTTCGGCAATGCCAACCCCCCTGCTGCCTCTGTAGCAGGGTCCTCCACACCCTCGGCACTTTCCCCACCCATACGAAGTCCAAAATAATCATGTCCTGCTTCTGAAAAAAGGCCTTTGGTATAAAGATCAGGAGTGTCTGAAAAACAAAAAGAATCTCAGCAGAATGTTCAACTTCACCACCTGGACCTTCCTCGGCAAAGTCGATTGTAATGTATCCCACCTCTTAAGATCCCCCCTGGCCTCCTCCACCAGCTTCATTAAGTTACACTCATGGAGCATTGTTCATTCCCTCACTACCTGAACCTATCCCTTGCCACCTTAAATGGCATCCCTCCTTAAATTGGCTCACCGTCCCAACTCATTCACCAGGAACACTTCGCTTTTTCCCTACACTCAAGCTTAGTTGCTTCACAGTGCCAGGGTCCCAGGTTCGATTCCCGTCTTGGGTCACTGTGCGGACTCTGCTGGGAGTCTACACGTTTTCCCAGTGTCTGCATGGGTTTCCTCCGGGTGCTCCGGTTTCCTCCCACAAGTCCCCGAAAGACATGCTTGTTCGGTGAATTGGACATTCTGAATTCTCCCTCTGTATACCCGAACAGGTGCCGGAATGTGGCGACTAGGGACTTTTCACAGTAAAAAACACAGACGTTTCATTGTGCCACTGTGCTGCCAACACTTCCCATTTTGATTCAACTCCACATTCTCCTTAATCTCCACCTGCACCTTGCAACAAAAGCCTCCAACCGCCAACCCCGAATCAAGCCTCCACCCCGGCCTCTGCTCTCGTCCCGATCTCGGCCGAATCTCCAGCCAGTGGGGCGCATGGTCCGAGATAACTATCCCCACATACTCTGCCCCCTCCACCCCAACCAAAATCTCCCGACTCACTACAAAGTAATCAATCTTGGAATACACCTTATGGATGTTTGAAAAGAAGGAATACTCCCTTCCCCCGGGTTCTTAAAATGGCATGGATCCATCATACCCATCCTTTCCATAAACCCACTCAGCTCCTTTACCATTCGTACCCTACCTATCAACTCGGGGTTCGACCTATCCACCTTTGGGTCTAGGACACAGTTAAAATCTCCCCTCATAATAAACTGGTGCGTGGCCAAATCCGGGATTGCTGCCAGCAACCCCTTTATAAAACCCACATCATCCCAATTTGGTGCATACACATTTACCAGCACCACCAGCGACCCAATACCCAACTCGCAATCACATATCTGAATCCTTCACTCCCTTCGCACTCTCAAAGTCTAATTTTCTTGCTCATTAAAATTGCCTCATTTAAATTGTGGGGATGGGAACATCCATCCTCACATAAAATTTTCACCCTTACCAACCCAACAGTAAACAACCAACCCAAAAAGGACCCCCTCAAAATTGGAGGGAACGAAAAACCCCCAATCCCTACCCCCACTTCAATCGTATTCCCAAGCATTACAAAATGACACCACCCCAGTACCCCTGCCTTGTTCCACTCCGTTTCCCTCCAGTTTTGCTCCTTGATGAAGTCCTTGACTGCTTCTGGAGTCTCAAAGTCATATTCCTGGCCTTCAAACATCATCCATAACTTCGCCGGATAGAGCACCCCAAACCTGATCCGCTGCCGGTTCAGGACCACCTTGGCCTTGTTGAACCCTGCTCGCCGTTTGCCAACTCGGCTCCAATGTCTTGATATATTCGATCCTTGTTCTCTGCCCATTCACAGGTGCACTTCTCCCTGGTCCGACGCAAGATCTCTTTCTCCACAAATTTGTGGAGTCTCATGATCACCGCCCGCAGTGGCTCCCCAGCTCTAGGCTTTTGCCTCTGAGACCTGTTCGCTCTGTCCACTTCAGGGGCCTTATCTAGCACCTGTTCCGCCACCAGGCCCGTTAACATCTTCGAGATGTACCTCGTGGCACTCACACCTTCTACTCCTTCAGGCAGGCCCACTATTCACAGGCTCTGCCTTCTCGATGTGTTCTCCTACTACTCCACCTTTGCTCTCAAGGTTTTGAAAAGGTCTCCTACGAGCCCATCTCCATCTACTGTGCCACCACTCGATCGCTGTGGTCCGATCTCCCGATTCTGTGACCTCTGCACCTCCAAACACTTCTCCACCCGCTCCATCGGCAGGGGTGCCACAGCTCCTTCAATGGCCTTCAAGTGATCCTTCTGCATCTCCTTCCTCTGTTGGTGGAACTCATCTTTAATAAAAGCCATCAACTGCTCCATCTGGGGCCTTCCACCTTGCACCAACCTGTCATAATATCCACTCATGTATATAATGAGATGCAGACAGGCAGTGATTGACACACAGGATAACCAATGAACACACACGACACTGAACAACCAATCACCAGACAGGACACCACCACTATAAAGCCCACAGGGCATTAAGGCTCTCTCTCTCTCTCTCTCTCTCTCTCTCAGGACACGGCTAGGGAGATAGTCGCAGTGCACAGGCCAATGAACATCATCACCATGTGGCAGAGAGCTAGTCTGGTCAAGCCAGTAGGGGGTTATCAGTTAGGTTAATTGTGTCAACCCACAGCAGATTATGTACAGCAATCAACAGGTTTAATAAAACAGTGTTGGACCATCTCCTGTGTTGGAAGCCTGTTTCTCGTTTTACTGCATCCAGTTGCAGTCGATGTTAGACCAACACACATAACACATCATGGTACCAGGAGTGGGGTGCGAGTCTACGTGGATGACGTGATCATCTGGTCTACGACGCCCAAGGATCACATCGCTCGCCTCAAACAAGTTTTCCAGAGGATACATGAAAACGGCCTCCAGCTCAACAGGACCAAATACTCATTTGGTAGGTCCGCTATCAAGTTTCTGGGTGATCACATTTCACAGCAGGGTGTGCAACCTGACGCTGACAAGGTGCTGGCAATCAATGCCATGAAGACCCCAGAGGACAAAAAGACGGTCTTTCGTTTCCTCAGGATGGTGAATTTTCTCGGGAAATGCATTCCCAACATGCCATCCCACACCACAGCCCTCCGGCATCTCGTAAAAAAGTCGACAGTGTTCCAGTGGCTTCCCGCACATCAAGCGGAGTGGCTTGAGCTGAAGGCGAAGCTCACCACAGCCCCAGTACTGGCATTCTTTGACCCAACCAAGGATACCAAGATATCTACAGACACAAGTCAGGACGGCATTGGGGCGATGGTCCTCTAGCGAGGCGACTCCTCGTCCTGGGCTCCAGTGGCATCCACCTCCAGGGCCATGACTCCGACCGAACAACAGTATGCCCAGATCGAAAAGGAGTGCTTGGGTCTCCTGACAGGAATAGTCAAGTGTCATGACTACGTATACGGCCTGCCAAAGTTCATGGTGGAAACAGACCACAGGCCTTTAGTCCAGATAATCCAAAAGATTTAAATGACATGACACCTTGGCTGCAGCGAATTCTTCTTCATCTCCGCCGATATGACTTTGAACTCGTCTACACATCGCGGATGCCCTATCCCGATCCGTCACCACGCCGTGTGAACGGGGGTGACTTCATTCGCCACATTGAAGCACAGGCGCAGCTGTGTGCCAGCAACCTCCCAGCCACTGATGAACGAGTTATACAAATACACGAAGAAACTGCCAAAGTTCCCCTACTGCAGCGCGTGATGAAGCACCTCGCCCATGGCTGGCAAAGGGGGCAGTGCCCCCAGTTCTTCAACGTTAATGATGAGCTGACGGGGATCCTTCTTAAACTAGATAGACTTGTCATTCCCCAAAGTATGCAAACCATGGTGCTCAGACAGATCCATGCGAGTCACCTGGGGGTTGAGAAATGTTGACGCAGAGCTCGGCAGGCAGTTTACTGGCCTGGCATCAGCCAGGACATTGCCAACACGGTCCTCAACTGCACAACATGCCAGACGTTTCAACCAGCTCAGCCCAAGGAAAACGCTTCAACAGCACGAGATTGCAAACTCTCCGTGGTCCAAGGTGGGGATAGACCTCTTTCGTGCCAATGGGCATGATTATGTGCTCCTGGTCAACTACTTCTCCAGCTACCCAGAAGTGGTGAAACTGTCGGACCTCACGTCCAAGTCCGTCATCAAAGCCTGCAAAGAGATGTTTGCCAGGTATGGGATACCACTCATTGTAATGAGTGACAACGGTCCATGTTTCTACAGCCAAGAGTGGTCCGACTTTGCACGATCCTACCACTTTAGTCATATCACATCCAGTCCCCATTACCCGCAATCAAACGGGAAAGCTGAGAAAGGGGTCCATATTGTCAAGCGGTTGCTGTGCAAGGCTGCAGACTCGGATTTCAACCTGGTGCTATTGGCATACAGGACAACCCCTCTGTTGACTGGTTTGTCTCCGGCGCAGTTGCTCATGAACCGCAACCTGAGGACGACTGTTCCAGCCATCCATGTTCCAGACCTTGACCACCTCACGGTGCTGCAGAAGGTGCAGCGATCCAGGGACCAGCAAAGGATCATGTATGATGCTCATGCCGCGGATCTGCCTGTGCTGGCTCCAGACGATGTTGTTTGCGTTCAGCTGCCTGAGGGAGGTTGGTCAGCCCCAGCTGTTGTCATCAGACAGGCTGCTCCCAGATCTTTCGTTGTCCAAATGGCTGATGGCTCCATTTTACAGCGCAACAGGAGGGCGCTGCGTAAAGTTCCCTGCCCATCACCTGACTGCACTTCTCCGCATGTCGTCATGCCTCCTCAACCGATCTGGCAGCGATCCCACCTGTCCACAAGGCCACCGAGATGGCAGCCATCCCGCCTGTCCAGGTACCGCCGTCCCCTCCTCCACCTCTGAGGCGATCGACAATAATTCGTCGTCCACCATAAAGACTGAATCTATAGGCTTAAATCTTGTAAATTTTGATCAGTTTGCTCTGTATCTGCACGATAGACACCTTCCCATGTACATATGTTCATTAATTCCCCACTTGTACATAGTTGTGCATGCATATACAGCCACATTCCAAAATTTATTTTAAAAGGGGGGGATGTCATAATATCCACTCATGTATATCATGAGATGCAGACAGGCAGTGATTGACACACAGGATAACCAATGAACACACATGACACAGAACAACCAATCACTAGACAGGACACCACCACTATAAAGCCCACAGGGCATTAAGGCTCTCTCTCTCTCACAGGACACGGCCAGGGAGATAGTCGCAGTGCACAGGCCAATGAACATCATCACCATGTGACAGAGAGCTAGTCTGGTCAAGCCAGTAGGAGGTTATCAGTTAGGTTAATAGTGTCAACCCACAGCAGATTATGTACAGCAATCAACAGGTTCAATAAAACAGTGTTGGACCATCTCCCGTGTCGGAAGCCTGTTTCTCGTTTTACTGCATCCAGTTGCAGTCGATGTTAGACCAACACAGATAACACATCACAGCCCTTCCCCCCCCAGCCATCCTCCCACTGGCTGCTGCACCACAGATTTCCTCCAACTCCTCGGCCAGATCTCTCACGACTTCTACTTGGTTTGTTAACCAGTGGACACACAACTCCCGGGGGAAACTACTCCTCCGACCTTCACATACACTCCTTCGTCGAAATTACACCCAATATTGGGTAAAAAGAACTCTTTCCTGTGCCTTTGAGCAGGAGCGGCCCTGTGTGCGACCAGTCACACACGGCCACCACCAGAAGTCTCTTTTATAAATCCATGTGGACTTTGTCTGATTACACCTTTGTTTTCCAAATGCTGTGCTATTAAATCCTTGATAATGGACACCAGCATCTTCCCCACTACCAACGTTAGGCTCACTGGTCTATGGGCCCCTGCTTTCTCTCTACCCTCCTTTTTGAATAGTGGGGTTACATTCCCTAACTTCCAATCTGTAGGAACCATTCCAGAGTCAAAAGAATTTTGGAAAATGACCACCAATGGACCTACTATTTCTTGGGCGACTTCCAGGGGCTGGTTTAGCACAGTGGGCTAAGACAGCTGGCTTGTAATGCAGAAAAAGGCCAGCAGCATGGGTTCAATTCCCGTTCCAGCCTTCCCGACCAAGTGCTGGAATATGGTGATTAGGGGCTTTTCACAGTAACTTCATTGAAGCCTACTTGTGACAAAAGTGATTATTATTAATATTATTAAGTACTCTGGGATGAATATTATCAGGCCCTGGCGATTTGTCTGCCTTCAATCTCATTATTTTCCCCAAAACCATTTCTTTACGAATACTTATTTCTTTGCATGGAGGTTGGCTAGTGCTGTTGGGGAGGGTTGGCACTAACTTGGCAGGGGCCTGGGATCCTGAGAAAAGATTCAGCAGGGACAGACACACAGCCAAAAGTAAAGACATCAAGTGAGTCAGGAGGGCATAGAATGTCTCGACCAGTTGTCACCAGGGAGTTTGGCAAAATTGGATGGTATTTATTTTAATGCAAGAAGTCTGACAAACAAGGCAGATGAGTTGAGGGCACAAATTAAAATTTGGGCTATGTTATTGCTGTCACTGAGACATGGTTAAGAGGGGGGCAGGATCGGCAGCTCAATATTCCAGGATACAGAATCTTCAGGCGAGATAGGGAAGGAGGTTAAAAGAGGAGGGGGTGTTGCAATTTCAATCAGGAAATAATTACAGCAGTAAGGAGGGACAGCATCTTAGAAGGCTCCAATGGGTAGACCTTGATAAACGAAAAGGATCAGTCACATTGGTGGTAATGTCCTGCAGCCCCCCAACAGTCTGAGAGAAATAGAAGAGTAGATAAGTAGGCTAATTTCATAGAAGTGTAAAAGTAATAGGGCCATGATAATGGTGGATTTCAACTTCCCCATATTAACTGGAGAAACTGAAGTGTGAGAGGTTTAGAGGGAGCAGAATTCATAAGATGCATCCAGGAGAACTTTTTAAGCCAGTACGAGGAAGGACCAACAAGAGGGGGTGGGAGAATCCTGGACCTAATTCTCGGTAACGGAGCTGGGCAGGTGGTTGAAGTGTCAATGGGGGAACATTTTGCGGATAGCAATCATAACTCCATTAGATTCAAGATTGTTATGGAAATGGACAACGGCGTCCAGGAGATGAGTGGCCTTTTAACCCCAGGAAACAGACACCAAATGTACCTACAATCCCCCGGCCTAACCCCCATCGACTGCACTGACCAGAACAATGGGAAACAGTCAGCCGCCCAGCCGAAAAGCCAGCAAAGACGAAGGGAGAGGAATCTTACCTCGGAACCAGCAGCCACATGTGGTGGCACGGAACCGGGCAGCGTTGACCCCGCAGAGCGCCCGGCACTGATTCTTATGGGATTCATCACCTCCAAGCTCCAGAGACACCGGGAGGAGATGAGAAGAGACCTCCTGGCAGGCGTCGTAACGACATGGAAGCAGTGACGGCCCCCATGAGGGAAGCTAATGGCCAATGTGGAGCGGAGCCTGGAGGCCCGAGAGAAGATGACCAGGAATCTCGAAGGCTGCCGTGGACTACGGATCGCGGCACCCGAGGCCTAGGTAATAAGCCTGTTCAGAACCCAGAAGGGACCGAAAGAAAAGGTTGACGACCAGGAGAACAGGTCGTTGTGACAGCACTTTGAATTGTGGAGCTGTCGGAAGGAATGGAGGGGAGGAAACCAACGGAATGCGTAGTGGCGATGCCTGACACCTACTGGTCGGAGGCTATACATATTTGCACATGCACTTGTTAATGCATATCATTACACCCCTTTCCTTGAGAGTTCAACAAAAACATAGATTGCATTTTTTCAGTAAATATTAGATAATATTTGCATAAAAATGAATTTTACATCCATGTACAGTTATATTGTCCATTCACAGATCCAACCATTCCGGTTTCTTTGTTTTTCGTGGATCGTCTCAACTTTGGTAAATCTGGTGAGTCTGTGATAGTTCTGAACTTTTGTAGTTACATCTACTGTGATTGTATCATTGTCCTGACATCATTCTGTACATTGCCATTTAACTCATTCACTGGTTGTGACAGTTTCGATGAATGTAAACTTTTATATACATTTGATTTGATTTTGATTTTATTGATTGTCACATGTACCGAAGTACAGTGAAAAGTATTTTTCTGCGGCTGAGGGAACGTACACAGTACGTACATAGTAGACACAAGAATAACCAACAGAGAACATTGACAAATGGTACATCGACAAACAGTGATTGGTTACAGTGCGGAACAAGGGGCCAAACAAAGCAAATACATGAGCAAGAGCAGCACAGGGCATTGTGAATAGTGTTCTTACAGGGAACAGATCAGTCCGAGGGGGAGTCGTTGAGGAGTCTTGTAGCTGTGGGGAAGAAGCTGTTTCTATGGCTGGATGTGCGATTCTTCAGACTTCTGTACCTTCTGCCTGATGGTAGGGTCTGGAACAAGGCAATGCCTGGGTGGGAAGGGTCTCAGATAATGCTGCCTGCCTTCCTGAGGCAGCGGGAGGTGTATACAGAATCAATGTAGGGGTGGCAAGTTTGTGGGATGCGTTGGGCTGAGTTCACCATACTCTGCAGCTTCTTACGATTTTGGACCGAGCAGTTGCCACACCAGACTGTGATGCAGCCGGATAGGATGCTCAACATGGCACATCTGTAGAAGTTTGTAAGAGTCGATGCAGACATGCCAAATTTCTTTAGCTTCCGTAGGAAGTAGAGACGTTGTTGGGCTTTCTTGATCGTTGCATCAACGTGAGTGGACCAGAACAGACTGTTGGTGATGGTCACCCCCAGGAACTTAAAGCTATCGACCATCTCCACTTCGGAGCCATTGATGCAGACGGGAGTGTGTGTCGTGCTGCGCTTCCTGAAGATCAGTTCCTTGGTCTTTCCCACATTTAGAGAGAGGTTGTTTTCGGTACACCACGCAACCAAGTGATTTATCTCCCTCCTGTACTCTGATTCGTTGTTGTTTGAGATGCGGCCCACCACAGTCAAATCATCCGCAAACTTATAGATTGAGTTGGAGTTAGATCTTGCCACACAGTTATATGTGTTTAGGGAGTACAGTAGAGGACTGAGCACACATCCTTGCAGGGCTCCGGTGTTGAGGACTATAGTGGAGGAGGTGCTGTTGCCTATCCTGAGAGATTGTGGTCTGTTGGTGAGGAAGTCGAGGAAATCCTTGTCTTGCTGTTCAACAACAGGTTGTTTCACTTTTAGGAGTGCTTGTGTATTCCTCCTTAGAACCTGTCCTTGCTCAGTTATCTCAGTATAGGATCTTGGACCTATTTTCTGCAATACCTTAGCACGTTTTGACCAGCCATCAGGATCCTCCACTCTCACCGTGTCATCTGGTTTCAAAGGATTCAGACTCCTGGTAGAATTGTCATAATATTCATTTTGTTTCTTCTTTTGAGATTCTACTTGTTCTCTTATCTTCTCATTCAGCTGTTGCTTGGTATGGCATGGCAGAGTTGTCTGTAGTTTCCAATTCATCAATATTGCTGCTGGCGATAAACCACAACTTAAAGGCGATGTTCGATAACTTACCAGTGCTAAATATGGATCATCTTTACTGTCTCAGCAATGCCTTCCTCAGTAACTGCTTGACTATCTGAACCCCTTTTTCTGTTTTGCCATTTGATTGCGGGCACAATGGACTTGATGTTACATGCTTAAAATCATGTTGCTGTGCAAATTCCTGCCATTCTTGACTGTTATAGCATGGTCCATCATCAGTCTTTACTACCTCAGGTAATCCATGTCGTGCAAACTGATGTGTTGGGTATGCTGGGTCTATGAGGACTGCGTTTACTATAGCAGTGGGAGAGACAGGCTTCCAACACTTGAAGAAATGCAACTCGATTTTATTGAACACTTAACTATTAAACATACTTTAACTGTGGGTTGACACTATGCTGAGTTGACTGGAGACCTGAGACTAACCTGACCAGACTATCTTACTACCACATGGTGGATGTTCCAGTTGTTGCTCACAGGCTCTGACTGTTTCAGAGGCTGCATCCCAAGAGAGCGGGAAAACTAGTGCCCTCTGGCTTTATAGTGGCCGTGTCCTGTCTGGTGATTGGCTGC
Source organism: Scyliorhinus canicula (assembly GCF_902713615.1). Taxonomy (NCBI): domain Eukaryota; kingdom Metazoa; phylum Chordata; class Chondrichthyes; order Carcharhiniformes; family Scyliorhinidae; genus Scyliorhinus; species Scyliorhinus canicula. Next base: position 55,909,190 of record NC_052157.1, read on the forward strand.
TGTGTTCTGTGTGTTCATTGGTCATCCTGTGTGTCAATCAATATCTGTCTGTGCACCATCATATACTTGTGTGTATATTATGACATCTCCCCCCCTTTTAAAAGATGTGTATATGTCAATAAATAGTGAGTGTGTGTAGGAGCCTGACTATATACAAAATACGTGAACGTATTTACATGGGAAGGTGTCTAGTGCAGATAGAGTGCATACAACAAATTAGAAAGAAACAATATGTACAGATGTGTAAACGAAGCACAAGACAATGAAGCATTCAGTCTATAGATTCAGTCTCTGTGGCGGGCGACAAATTCTGGTTGACAGTTATATGTCCGTCCACTCCTGACTGAATAAGCACGGGCCATTATCAGTCATGACCGTGAGTGGAATGTCATGACGAGCAAAGGTCTCTTTGCACACCCTGATAACTGTTGCTGATGTGAGGTCATTCAGTCTGACCACCTCGGGGTAGTTAGAAAAATAGTCCACGAGGAGGACGTAGTCCCAGCCTTTTGTGTGAAAGAGATCAATACCAACCTTGGTCCATGGGGACGACACCAGTTCATGCGGCTGCAAAGTCTCTTTCAGCTGAGCCGGCTGGAACCGTTGGCACGTTGGGTAATTGAGGACAGTGTTGGCGATGTCCTGATTGATGCCAGGCCAATATACCGCCTCTCGGGCTCGTCGGCGACACTTTTCCACCCCCAGGTGACGCTCGTGGAGTTGGCCGAGGACGAGCTCCCGCATACTCTGTGGTATTACTATCCTGTCCAGTTTCATTAGTATGCCATCGACCACTGCCAGATTGTCTTTTATATTATAGAACTGTGGGCACTGGCCCTTTTGCCAACCATCTGTGAGATGGCGCATGACCCGTTGGAGTAGAGGATCCCTGGCCGTTTCATGCCGAATTTGTACGACCCTTTCGTCAGTGGCTGGAAAGTTGGATGGTCCGAACTAAACATGGGCGTCGATCTGGCAGACGAAGTCCGACTGCTCGCACGGCGTGGTGATGGAGCGAGAGAGTGCATCGGCCACGATGAGCTCCTTGCCCGGGATGTAGACCAGGTCGAAATCATAGCGTGGAGTTTGAGGAGGATACGTTGTAGGCATGGCATCATATCGTTGAGGTCCTTCTGTATGATGTGAACCAGTGGCTTGTGGTCCGTCTCGACCGTAAATTTGGGGAGTCCATACACGTAATCATGGAATTTGTCAATTCCCGTGAGGAGGCCCAGGCATTCTTTTTCAATCTGAGCGTATCGTTGCTCAGTAGGTGTCATGCCTCGAGATGCATATGCGACTGGGGCCCAGGAGGAGGATTCGTCGCGCAGGAGGAGTACTGCCCCAACGCCTGACTGGCTCGCGTCGGTGGAGATCTTCGTCTCCTTGGCAGGATCGAAAAACGCCAGTACCGGGGCCTTGGTGAGTTTAGCCTTGAGCTAACGCCACTCTCGCTCATGAGCGGGGAGCCACTGGAAGTCGGTGGTTTTCTTTACAAGATTGCGGAGAGCTGTGGTATATGATGCAAGGTTGGGGATAAACTTCCCAAGGAAGTTGACCATCCCTAGGAAGCGGAGGACCACCTTCTTGTCCTCCGGGGTCTTCATAGCGTTGATCGCTGACACCTTGTCTGCATCTGGCTGCACACCGAACTGTGAAATATGGTCGCCAAGGAACTTTATTTCTGCTTGACTGAACGAGCATTTAGCTCTGTTGAGTCGGAGGCCATGCTCGTGTATCCTCTGGAACACTCACTTGAGGCGATCGATGTGTTCCTGCGGAGTTGTGGACCAGACAATGATGTCATCGACGTACACTCGCACCCCCTCGATACCCTCCATCATTTGCTCCATTATGCGGTGGAACACCTCCGAGGTGGAGATGATGCCAAAGGGCATTCGGTTGTAACAATAACGACCAAACGGGCTGTTAAATGTGCACAGCTTTCGACTGGATGCGTCCAGCTGTATCTGCCAAAACCCCTTGGAGGCATCCAGCTTCGTGAAAAACTTGGCGTGAGCCATTTCGCTGGTGAGCTCTTCGCGCTTTGGGATAGGGTAGTGTTCCCTCATGATGTTATGGTTCAAATCCTTGGGGTCGATACAAATGCGCAGTTCCCCTGACGGTTTTTTAACACACACCGTGGAGCTGACCCAGTCGTGGCTTCCGTGACCTTAGAAATGACGCCCTGGTCCTGGAGGTCTTGCAGCTGCTGCTTGAGGCGGTCCTTAAGGGGTGCCGTGAACCACAGGTGTGGCATTCGGTTTCAGAAGAATCTTGTATGTGTGGGGGAGTGTGCCCATACCCTCGAAGACGCTGTGGTATTGTGCTATGATATCATTTAATTGGGTTTAGAAGTTGGCATCTGGCAAGGCTGATGCCTCAGCGGGTGACATGGAGTGAACCCGCTGCACAGATTCAGGATTTTACAGGCCTGAGCACCGAGCAAGGAAGCTTTGTTGGACCCTACAATTTCGAAATGCAGGGTGGCTTTTGAAGAACGATGAGATACCACAAGCTGGCATTTGTTTATTTTTTTAAAAAATAATTTTTATTCAAATTTTTCAACAAAAATTTTCTCCCAACAATAAAGTGAACAAGGTGTAAAAATAAACAGAAAGAGAAATACCCCCAGTAAAAAGCAATAAATTAATGACTTAATAACAATACAAAGAGAAGAAAATAGCAAACACACCGTCGCAAAAACAAACCCCCTTAACAAACCCCCCCCCCCCTCCCCCGGGTCGCTGCTGAAGTTGACCACCCTCTAACCCTCCGCCAGGAAATCGAGAAAGGGCTGCCACCACCGGAAGAACCGACCCCCTCAGGGCAAACCTGATGAACCCGGCCATGTCATTGATCCAGGCCTCCGGGCTCGTGGGCTTCGCATCCCTCCACTGTAAGAGAATCCTACACCGGGCTACTAGAGACGCATAGGCCAGGGTACCGGCCTCTCTCGCCTCCTGCACTCCCGGCTCCGATGCTACCCGAAAGATTGCGAGCCCCCAGCCCGGCTCCACCCTGGACCCGACCACCTTGGACAAAGACCCCGCCACCCCCTTCCAAAACCCCTCCAACGCCGGACATGCCCAGAACATGTGGGTGTGGTTCGCCAGGCCTCCCGAACACCTCCCACACCTGTCCTCTCCCCCAAAGAACCGGCTCATCCTGGCCCCCGTCATGTGCGCCCTATGCAGCACCTTCAGCTGAATTAAGCTGAGCCGTGCGCAAGAAGAGGACGAGTTCACCCTCCCCAGGGCGTCCGCCCACGTCCCATCGTCAATCTCTTCCCCTAGCTCCTCCTCCCACTTTGCTTTCAGCGCTTCCACTGCGGCCTCCTCCTCTTCCTGCATCATCTGATAAATTGCCGAGATCCTACCCTCACCGACCCACAGCCCCGAGAGCACCCTATCCTGCAACCCGCTAGGTGGCAGCAGCAGGAACTCCGCCACCTGCCGCTTAACAAACGCCCTAATCTGCATATACCTGAAAGCATTCCCGGGAGGAGGCCCCACTACCCCTCCAACTCCTCTAAAGTCGCAAACTTCCCATCGAGGAAAAGGTCCCCCATCCGCCTGATGCCTGCCCTATGCCAACTCAAAAACCCACCATCCATTCTCCCTGGTGCAAACCGGTGATTGCCCTGTATCGGGCTCCACACTGAGGCCTTCACCTCCCCCCTGTGCTGTCTCCACTGTCCCTAAATTTTCAGGGAAGCCACCACTACTGGACTCGTAGAATACCTTGCCGGGGGGAGTGGGATTGGGGCCGTCACCAATGCCTCCAAACTTGTGCCCACACAGGACGCCATCTCCAACCTCTTCCATGCGGCACCCTCCCTCTCCATCACCCACCTGCGAATCATTGCCACATTCGCAGCCCAGTAGTACCCACACAGGTTGGGCAACGCCAAACCACCTACCTCCCCGCCTCGCTCCAGGAATACCCTCCTCACCCTCGGGGTCTTCCGCGCCCACACGAACCCCAGAATACTCTTATTAATCCTCTTAAAAAAAGCCTTCGGAATCAATGTGGGGAGGCACTGGAAAAGAAACAAAAACCTTGGGAGCACCATCACCTTAACTGACTGGACCCTACCCGCCAAAGAGAGTGGCAGCGCGCCCCACCTCCTGAACTCCTCCTCCATCTGTTCCACCAGCCTCGAAAAGTTTAGCCTATGTAGGGCCCCCTAGCTCCTAGCTATCTGGACCCCAAGATATCTAAAGCTCCTCTCCGCCCTCTTCAAAGGGAGCTCCCCTATCTCCCTCTCCTGGTCCCCCAGGTGCAGCACAAACAGCTCACTCTTCCCCACGTTGAGCTTGTAGCCCGAAAAATCTCCAAACTCCCCAAGTATCTTCAACACCTCTGGCATCCTCCCCCGCTGGATCCGCGATGTACAACAGTAAATCATCTGTGTACAGCGACAACCGGTGCTCCCCCCCCCACCCGCACAATCCCCCTCCAGTTCTTTGAATCCCTCAGCGCCATGGCCAAGGGCTCAATCGCTAACGCGAAGAGCAGGGGAGAGAAGGGGCACCCCTGCCTCATCCCCCGGGAAAGCCGAAAGTCCTCTGACCTCGTCCCATTCGTCACCACACTCGCTACCGGGGAGCTGTACAGCAACCTCACCCAGCTGATGAATCCCTCACCAAACCCAAACCTCCTCAGCACTTCACACAGGTATCTCCACTCCACCCTGTCAAAAGCTTTCTCCGCATCCATCGATGCTACTATTTCCGCCTCCTCAGCACAAGCTGGCATGAGCCATTGGCAGCAATGGCATTGCCATTGTAGTCGAGAAGCTGGTAGGCTGATGGAAGAATGTTAAGCTTGACGTGGATGGTATCAAGGTCAGACTGCGAAATGAGGTTGGCTGAAGCGCCGGTGTCCAGCCTGAAGCGTATGCGAGATTTGTTGACCGTAAGGGTGGCACACCACTCGTCGTCCGGATCAATGTTCATCACTGGGAGGGGCTTGGACTTTTTGGCTGAAAGCAGCGTATGCTTGGTGATGATGCCCACCCGGAATGGGGATGTGAGATCCTCGGTGTCAGGATCTGGAAGCATGTCGGAGTCGGAGTCTGCAACGGGTTGCTGTACTGACCGGACGTTCCTGTGCTGCAGCTGGGATCGCTGTGTGTTGGGCAGTTGGGCAGATCTGCACAGGGCTGCGAAGTGGCCAAGCTTGCCACACTGGAGCTAGCTTTGAGATTTCACGGGACATTGCCGCTTTAAATGGGCGGAGCCACAGTTGCACGTCATGGCGCCGACGTCAGGATGCTCCGTGCGCCACCGTGAATGCGCGGTGCGGTCGAACCATGTGTGCACCTGCACAGTTCGGTCGTCGGCCTCGCCGTCCCCTTGGTCGTGGCGCGCATGCGCAGGAGCCCAGGAAAAGCGCGCGAAATGGCCGCCCTCATCCAGATTCAGGCCCTGGAACTGTTTTATGGCCTGCACCCGCTCCGCATCGTGGGAGCCTTGCCGCACCGTCTCTGCCGCCTTGATATGGGAGTACTGGTTATTAGCGTGTTCGTGCAGGACGCAGGTCTCGATGGCGATGGTAAGGGTGAGCTGCTGAACTTTAAGGAGCTGCTGGCGAAGGGGATCGGAGTGGACCCCGAAAACGATCTGGTCGCGGATCATGGAGTCGGAAGTGGAGTCGTAGTTGCAGGACTGCGCGAGGATACGGAGATGGGTTAAGAAGGTCTGAAAAGGTTCATCCTTACCCTGAAGCCTCTGCTGGAACACATAGCGTTCAAAGCTCTCGTTGACTTCGATGTCACAGTGGCTGTTGAACTTCAGCAGGACTGTTTTGAACTTTGTCTTGTCCTCCCCTTCAGCAAAGGTCCCCGGCTGTAGAGAGGAAGAGAGCGATCTTTCTGGCATCCGATGCGGCTTCAAGGTCAGTGGCTTCAAGATACAGCTGGAACTTCTGCTTGAAAATCTTCCAGTTAGCACCGAGGTTGCCGGTGATGCGGAGCGGCGGGGGAAGGGCAGACGCTGTCCATGTTACTGATGGCTGATCGCTGGCCAAAGGCAGACTATCTCAAGGTAGGTCCGTCAAACTCTAACATGACTCACTGGTACCATGATGTGTTGGGTAAGCTGGGTCTGCGAGGACTGCGTTTACTGCAGTAGTGAGAGAGACAGGCTTCCAACACTTGAAGAAATGCAACTCGATTTTATTGAACTCTTAACTATTAAACATACTTTAACTGTGGGTTGACACTATGCTGAGTTGACTGGAGACCTGAGGCTAACCTGACCAGACTATCTTACTACCACATGGTGGATGTTCCAGTTGCTGCTCACAGGCTCTGACTGTCTCAGAGGCTGGATCCCAAGAGAGCGGGAAAACTAGTGCCCTCTGGCTTTATAGTGGCCGTGTCCTGACTGGTGATTGGCTGCTGTATTCTGTATGTTCATTGGTCATCCTGGCCGGGATTCTCCCCTACCCGGTGGGGCGGGGGGAGGGGGGGGGTCCCAGTGTACCGGAGTGGCGAGAACCACTCCGGCGTTGGGCCTCCCCAAAGGTGCGGAATTCTCAGCAACTTTAGGGGCTAGGCCCACGCCGGAGTGGCTCCCGCTCCGCCGACCGGCGCGAATGGCCTTTGGCGCCCCGCCAACCGGTGCCACGGCTGGCCGAAAGGACTTTGCCGGTCAGCGTGAGTCCGCGCATGCCCCGGAGCGTCAGCGGCTGCTGACTTCGCCCCGGCGCATGCGCGGTGGAGGGGGTCTCTTCCGCCTCCGCCATGGTGGAGGCAGTTGCGGCGGCAGAAGAAAATGAGTGCCCCCACGGCACAGGCCCGCTCACCAATCAGTGGGTCCCAATCGCGGGCCAGGCCACCGTGGGGAAATCCCCTGGGGTCAGATCACCCCATGCCACCCCCAGGACCCCGGGGCCCGCTTGCGCTGCCTGCTCCCGCCGGCACCAGTGGTGGTTTAAACCACGTCAGCGGGAGAGGCCTCCCAGTGGCGGGACTTCGGCCCATCCTGGGTGGCGGAGAATTCAGGCCAGGGCGGGGGCGGGATTTACGCTGGCCCCAGGCGATTCTCCGACCTTACGGGGGGTCGGAGAATGTGTCAATCAATATCTGTCTGTGCACCATCATATACCTGTGTGTATATCATGACACAAACATTGCATTTGGTTCTGTGATTAAACAATTTGCTGATGAGCTAGATAATTGTGCTATCTCTGGATAATTTGAGTAATAATCTACCATAATATTCTACACCATCATACCATCAGGGTAGAATAAGTCTATCCCAACCTTTAGCGCCCCACCGACCGGTGCCACGGCTGGCCGAAAGGACTTTGCCGGTCGGCGTGAGTCCGTGCATGCGCCGGAGCGTCAGCGGCCGCTGAATTCAGCCCGGAGCATGCGCGGTGGAGGGGGTCTCTTCCGCCATGGTGGAGGCCGTGTGGGCGGCGGAAGAAAAAGAGTGCCCCCACGGCACTATAAAGATAATACAATATCACCTGATTTCATTGGTTCCTTTGCTTGTCGATATTGATATCGTTGACAAGTGGTACACTTTTCCGCCGTGTTCTGTATGTGTTTATTTATTCCCAGCCCATATACAGTATCTCACGCTCTTCGCTTGCATTTCTCGATTCCAAGGTGACCCTCATGAATCTTTTATAGCAACTCCTTGCGCAGAGATTGTGGAATTACGATCCTCTCTTGCCTCAGTAACAAACCATTTACTACACTTGGCTCTGATCGTATGTTTTAAAAAAAAAAAAATTTAAGAGTACCCAATTTGTTTTCCAATTGAGGGGCAATTTCGCAGGCACCTACCCTGCACATCTTTGGGTTGTGGAGGCGAAACCCATGCAAACACAGGGAGAATGTGCAAACTCCACACGGACAGTGACCCAGGGACGGGATCGAACCTGGGACCTCGGCAAAATGAGGCAGCCGTGCTAGCCACTGTACCGCCCTGATGCCCCAGCTCTGATTGTATGTGATGATATCTGGAACATGAACCTTTCGCCATCCATTGGGGGGGGTGGGGGGGGGGGGGAGCCATTCTGCGAGCAGTGGGGGGTTTGGCTGGGCTGGGGGAACTGGTGGGGAATGGTCTGGGGGGATTACTGGGGGATAGTATGTGGCAGGCCAGGTTCGCGCGCTGCCGGCTTCATGTTGCACGCCGTGGCTGCTGCAGGTCGCCGCCGTGAGCAAGCAGGGCCACGGAACCGGCAATTCTCTGGCCGTATCTGCAGGTACTGTGTGGGTGCTAGCCCCCCACCAGACAGATTTGCACCGTTTTTTGTGGCGTAAAACATCACTGTTCCCAGGTCGGCATCAGCACTTAGTCTGAAAATCGGAGAATCCAGCCCAGGGACTGTTATTCTCTATAATATACACTCAGGGCTGCTATTCTCTATAATATACACTAGGGGCTGCTATTCTCTATAATATACACTAGGGGCTGCTATTCTCTATAATATACACTAGGGGCTGCTATTCTCTATAATATACACTAGGGGCTGCTATTCTCTATAATATACACTAGGGGCTGCTATTCTCTATAATATACACTAGGGGCTGCTATTCTCTATAATATACACTAGGGGCGGCTATTCTCTGTAATATACACTAGGGGCTGCTATTCTCTATAATATACACTAGGGGCTGCTATTCTCTATAATATACACTAGGGGCTGCTATTCTCTATAATATACACTAGGGGCTGCTATTCTCTATAATATACACTAGGGCTGCTATTCTCTATAATATACACTAGGGCTGCTATTCTCTATAATATACACTGGGGCTGCTATTCTCTATAATATACACTAGGGGCTGCTATTCTCTATAATATACACTAGGGGCTGCTATTCTCTATAATATACACTAGGGCTGCTATTCTCTATAATATACACTAGGGCTGCTATTCTCTATAATATACACTAGGGGCTGCTATTCTCTATAATATACACTAGGGGCTGCTATTCTCTATAATATACACTAGGGGCTGCTATTCTCTATAATATACACTAGGGGCTGCTATTCTCTATAATATACACTGGGGGCTGCTATTCTCTATAATATACACAAGGGGCTGCTATTCTCTATAATATACACTGGGGGCTGCTATTCTCTATAATATACACTAGGGGCTGCTATTCTCTATAATATACACTGGGGCTGCTATTCTCTATAATATACACTAGGGGCTGCTATTCTCTATAATATACACTCGGGGCTGCTATTCTCTATATAACACTAGGGGCTGCTATTCTCTATAATACTGTATACACTGGGGGCTGCTATTCTCTATAATATACACAAGGGGCTGCTATTCTCTATAATATACACTAGGGGCTGCTATTCTCTATAATACTGTATACACTGGGGGCTGCTATTCTCTATAATATACACAAGGGCCTACAATTCTCTATAATATACACTAGGGACTGCTATTCTCTATAATATACACTAGGGGCTGCTATTCTCTATAATATACACTAGGGGCTGCTATTCTCTATAATATACACTCGGGGCTGCTATTCTCTATAATATACACTAGGGGCTGCTATTCTCTATAATATACACTAGGGCTGCTATTCTCTATAATATACACTAGGGGCCGCTATTCTCTATAATATACACTAGGGGCTGCTATTCTCTATAATATACACTAGGGGCTGCTATTCTCTATAATATACACTAGGGGCCGCTATTCTCTATAATATACACTAGGGGCTGCTATTCTCTATAATATACACTCGGGGCTGCTATTCTCTATAATATACACTAGGGGCTGCTATTCTCTATAATATACACTAGGGGCTGCTATTCTCTATAATATACACTAGGGGCTGCTATTCTCTATAATATACACTAGGGGCTGCTATTCTCTATAATATACACTAGGGGCTGCTATTCTCTATAATATACACTCGGGGCTGCTATTCTCTATAATATACACTAGGGGCTGCTATTCTCTTAATATACACTAGGGGCTGCTATTCACAATTCACAAAGGGCCGCATAGTATATTAAGTAAAATAATTACTTCACCCGGTTATGATTCTGGGCGCCTCATATAGAACATAGAACAGTACAGCACAGAACAGGCCCTTCGGCCCTCGACGTTGTGCCGAGCAATGATCACCCTACTCAAGTCAACATATCCACCCTATACCAGTAAGTAACCCAACAGCCCCCCCCCCCCCCATTAACCTTAAAAAAAATTAAAAAAAAAAAAATTTTTTTAAAAAAATTTTCTTTTTTTTTTAATGACTTGGTGGGCCGCAGAAATACCTTTGGCGGGCCGCATGCGGCCCGCGGGCCGTAGTTTGCCCACCCCTGCTCTATAATATACACTATGGGCTGCTATTCTCTATAATATACACTAGGGGCTGCTATTCTCTGTAATATACACTGGGGGCTGCTATTCTCTGTAATATACACTAGTGGCTGCTATTCTCTATAATATACACTCGGGGCTGCTATTCTCTATAATATACACTAGGGGCTGCTATTCTCTATAATATACACTAGTGGCTGCTATTCCCTATAATATACACTAGGGGCTGCTATTCTCTATAATATACACTGGGGCTGCTATTCTCTATAATATACACTGGGGCTGCTATTCTCTATAATATACACTAGGGGCTGCTATTCTCTATAATATACACAGGGGCTGCTATTCTCTATAATATGCACATGGGGCTGCTATTCTCTATAATATACACAGGGGGCTGCTATTCTTTATAACATACATAGGGGCTGTATTCTCTATACACAGGGGCTGCTATTCTCTGCAATATACACGGGAGTTATTCTCTATAATAGACACTGGGGGCTGCTGTTCTCTAATATAGCCAGCAGAGGCGGCAGAAGAGGATTCTGGGACACGTCAATTCAGTCACCTCGACTGTACTGTGGGTAGCCAAAGAACTGGTGTCAAGCAACAGTGGTGCAAGGGGAGTTATCCCCTGAGGCTCCCCCACCACTTGATGTTGCTACTCCTGAAGGCTTGCTCTGGCCTCCACCATGGCCCGTACGCTCGTGGCCAGGGAGTGGACCATCTCCGTCTGGGACTGCGCCACATCATGTTGCAACTGTGCCACCACCTTCTGGGTTTGTGTTAAATCAGCCAGTGACTGCGCCATCTCCCTCTGTGTTTGCACCACATTGGTCAGTGCCTGGACAATGCTGCTGACGTTCCAAGCCATGGCCTGCTGTGACTGGGCCACACTCTGGGTTGCCGCTGTGATTTCCTGTGAGGTGACAACCCTGTCCTCATCCTCAGCCAGCGCCTGCACAGAATGCCCCAGGCCTTGGACATACTGTTCCGCAGCCAAAACCGTTGCCCCAAATGCCTCCATCGCGGACGCCACTCATGCGATGTTGGTCTGGGTGGCACGTATTGTCAACACCACGTTGTGTTCTTGCACGCGGTTGGACTCCTCCAACTGCACCTTCAGGTGCTGGATGATCACCGATAACCCCTCATGTAGTCTCTGGCTCTGACTGCATCTCCACTACCGTTTGTTCCAGAAGCTCAAGACCCATCTGGACGGCAGCTAGTGCCTGGTATCAGCCTGCCCTCTGACCACTGCCCCTTTGGGTGCTCCTACCTCCACCTGTTGTATTGAATCAACTGTGTGGTGAGCACCAGATAGTGTCCCAGGAGCCTCTTCATTAAAGATCCCAAATGAGGTGAGTGTCTCTGGGATGGTGGAGGGTGTTGGAGACAGAAGTGACAGAAAATCACTGTCATTCTCTGACCTGAGCTCCAGGGTCTCCTGAGTCTCGGGCAGAGGGTAGGAGTCCGACCTCCCATCACTGTTCATGGGGGGGGTCACTGACTTGGGGCACAAGATGCCTGATGAATGCACCCCGTTGCCAGTAGGTCCTGCAAAACACAAGATAAGACGCATGAATAGACCGCGGGCGGGGGGGGGGGGGGGGGGGGGGGGGGGCTAGTATGGGGGTGAGGGTGGTGTGGGGGTGAGGATGGTGGAGGTGGTGTTGGGGGGGGGTTGATACTTTTCTCACGGGTAACCACAACTAAACGAGGTCTCACTTCCTCGACTGCGGCCGAGCTCCACCTAATATTCTCTAACCTCAAGGTCTATCCCAACCTTGCCAAGGAACTAATACAATTTCACCTATTTTCATCCATTCTTTTGCTTGTCGATATTGATATCGTTGACGAATGGTAAACTTTTCCACCATGACTCCTTGCTGCCTACCGTGTACATGGCCCTCTGCTCAGCCACGGTGAGGGGCCGCAGGTCAGGCAGTCGGTGTGGGTACCCACATGTCATGCGGGAGGGGGGGGGGTTCGGCTGTCCTCCTGCTGGGGGTAGGGTTATGGGTTTATGGGACGCAGGTTACCGCCAGGGGCACAGTGCTGCCTACTCACTCTGGCTGCCCTGAGAAGGTTGTGCAGTTTTTTCTGTCTGCTGGCCGGTCCGGATGATGTTGACCATGACACTCGGTCTCTGCCACCTGCACCCAGGCATGGCGAACGGCGGCAGCTGGCAGCCTCCTTCTCGGGCCAGAGTACAGGGTCATCCTCCGCATCTAAGAGGGTCTCCAACTTGGCACTGGCAAACCTCAAGGCAGTTCTCCTCTCTTCCATCTGGTTGGCTGGGATGGCGTGTGTGGGGAGTGAAGTGTGTGGCGCCAGTTTGTCTGTCATGAAAGTCCACAAATTCTGCATTGGCGTCAACACTTAGAGCGGGATTCTCCGTTTTTGAGACGTAAGGGCTGGATTCTCCAATTCTGCGGCTATGTCGCAGGATTGGTCTGGTCTTACGCCCAAAATATCGGCGGCGCCCCCACACTGACCCTCCTCCCGGAGGGGGGGGGGGGGGGGGGGGGGCTAGCAGCCGCACAGTATAAAGCCCCCGGCTTTACCTACGGCTACGGCCGCGGAATGGCCATGTCCGTGGCTGCGCATGCGCACGGCGGTGACCTGCAGCTGCCGTGCCGTGCAACATGGTAACGGCCGCGCGCCGTCCTGGCCTACCAAAACCTGCCTCCCCCCCCCCCCCCCACCCCCTGCCAGCGTAATGACACAATCCGCAGCCACCACGCGAGGTCCCTGAAAGTTGTGAGGACCTGCGCCCAATGCCGTCGGGGATTCAGCCCATCGGGGGAGGAGCATAGGGGGAGGGCCTCAGGTGAGGTCCTGAAGCCGTCCTGACAGCGTGCGGCGTACTTCGAGTAGGCCGATTTTGAGTTGGCAGAGCATTGGAAAAACGGCGCCGCCCTCGATTCCAGCGTAAAAACGCATTCTCCGGCCGATCGCCGAACGTGATTTTGGCGTGGCAATCGGAGAAGCCACCCCTCAGTGTTTTTTTAAAAAATAATTTTTATTGGAATTTTTTGAAAAATATATATCAACAAAACAATAATAACAATAATAGTAACAAACCCCCCCCAGCACCCGTAACAACGCATATAACAAACCCCCCCACCCCCCCCCCCCAAACCCCAATAAACAACAAAATAAATTAACAATAAGCAAATTAACTTAAACACTATCCCCCTAACCCCCTCTCCCCCCCCCCCCCCAACCCCCCCCCCCCCCCCCCCCCCCCCCCCCCCCCCCCCCCCGGGTTGCTGCTGCTGCTGACGTAGTACCTTATCGTTGAGCCAGAATGTCGAGGAAAGGCTGCCACCTCCTAAAGAACCCTTGTACCGACCCCCTCAGGGCGAACTTAACCCTCTCCAACTTAATGAATTCCGCCATGTCATTAATCCAGGTTTCCACGCTCAGAGGTCTTGCATCTTTCCACTGCAGCAAGATCCTCTGCCGGGCTACTAGGGACGCAAAGGCCAAGACATCGGCCTCTTTCGCCTCCTGCCCTCCCGGCTCCACCCCGACCCCAAATATCGCGAGTCCCCAGCCTGGCTTGACCCTGGATCCCACCACCCTCGACACCGTCCTCGCCACCCCCTTCCAGAACTCCTCCAGTGCCGGGCATGCCCAGAACATATGGGCATGGTTCGCTGGACTCCCCGAACACCTGACGCACCTGTCTTCGCCCCCAAAGAACCTACTCATCCTAGATCCGGACATGTGGGCCCGGTGCAGCACCTTGAACTGGATGAGACTAAGCCTCGCACATGAAGAGGAGGAGTTCACCCTCTCCAGGGCGTCCGCCCATGTCCCCTCCTCAATCTGCTCCCCCAGCTCCACCTCCCACTTAGCCTTCAGCTCCTCTACCGACTCCTCCCCCCCTCCTGCATTACCTGGTAGATGTCAGACACCTTCCCATCCCCGAAAGCACCCTATCCCTTACCCCCCGCGGGGGCAGCGAAGGGAACCCCTCCACCTGTCACCTAGCAAACGCCTTGACCTGAAGGTACCTGAACATATTCCCCGGGGGAGCTCAAACTTCTCCTCCAGTTCACCCAGGCTCGCAAACCTCCCGTCAATGAACAGGTCTCCCAACTTCCTAATGCCCGCCCTGTGCCACCCCAGGAATCCTCCATCCATGTTCCCTGGGACAAACTGGTGGTTCCCCCGCAACGGGGCCTCCGCCGAGCCCCCCACTTCCTCCCTGTGTCGCCTCCACTGCCCCCAAATTTTGAGGGTAGCCACCACCACCGGGCTCGTGGTGTACCTCGTTGGAGGGAGCGGCAGCGGCGCCGTTACCAGTGCCTTCAGGCTCATGCCTCCACAGGACGCCATCTCCATCCGTTTCCATGCTGCCCCCTCCCCATCCATTACCCACTTACGTACCGTTGAGACGTTAGCCGCCCAATAGTACCCAGAGAGGTTGGGCAGCGCCAGCCCCCCTCTATCTCTGCCCCGCTCCAAAAAGACCCTCCTCACCATCGGAGTCCCGTGCGCCCAAACAAATCCCAGAATGCTGCTGTTCACCCTCCTAAAAAAGGCCCTCGGAATGAAAATGGGGAGGCACTGAAACAAAAACCTCGGGCGCACCGTCATTTTAACAGACTGTATTCTACCCGCCAACGACAACGGCAGCATGTCCCACCTTTTAAATTCCTCCTCCATCTGCTCCACCAACCTAGTAAAATTGAGCTTGTGCAGAGTCCCCCAGCTCCTAGCCACCTGAACCCCCAGGTACCTAAAACTCCTCACTGCCCTCTTTAGCGGGAGCCTACCAATCCCCTCCTCCTGATCTCCCGGGTGCACGACAAACAGCTCACTCTTGCCCAGGTTCAATTTATATCCCGAGAAACTCCCGAACTCAGCAAGAGTCTCCATCACCTCCGGCATTCCCCCCACCGGGTCTGCTACATACAGCAGCAAGTCGTCTGCGTACAGCGACATTCGGTGCTCCTCCCCACCCCGCACCAGACCCCTCCACCTCCTCGACTCCCTGAGAGCCATGGCAAGAGGCTCAATTGCCAGCGCAAAAAGCAAGGGGGACAGGGGGCACTCCTGCCTCGTCCCACGGTGGAGCCTGAAGTACTCGGACCTCCTCCCATTTGTCGCTACACTCGCCATCGGGGCCTCGTACAGCAACCTCACCCATTTAATAAACCCCTCCCCAAACCCGAACCTCTCTAACACCTCCCACAAGTACCCCCACTCAACCCTGTCAAAGGCCTTCTCTGCATCCAATGCCACCACAATCTCCGCCTCTCCTTCTGCTGCCGGCATCATTATCACACTTAGCAGCCTTCGCACGTTAGTGTTCAGCTGCCTCCCCTTCACAAAACCCGTCTGATCTTCATGTATCACCCCGGCACACAGTCCTCTATTCTAGTGGCCAAGATCTTCGCCAGCAACTTGGCGTCTACATTCAGCAGTGAAATTGGCCTGTATGATCCGCACTGCAAGGGGTCCTTATCACGCTTCAGGATCAGGGAGATTAGTGCCCGAGACATCGTCGGGGGCAGAACACCCCCTCCCATGCCTCGTTAAAGGTCCTAACCAACAGGGGGCCCAGCAGGTCCGCATATTTCTTATAAAATTCAACCGGGAACCCATCCGGTCCCGGCGCCTTCCCTGACAGCATGTGGCCAATCCCACTGACCAGCTCCTCCAGCTCGATCGGCGGCCCCAGTCCCTCCACCTGCTCCTCCTGCACCCTTGGAAATCGGAGCCTGTCCAAAAAATTCTCCATTCCCCCTCCCACCGCCGGCGGCTCCGACCGGTACAGTTCCCTATAGAAGTCCCTAAAGACCTCATTGACCTCTGCCCCCCACCGCACCACATTCCCATCCCTATCCTTCACTCCACCAATCTCTCTAGCCGCATCCCGCTTACGAAGCTGGTGCGCCAGCATCCTGCTCGCCTTCTCTCCATACTCAGAGATGACTCCCTGCGCCTTCCTCCACTGTGTCTCCGCCTTTCTGGTGGTCAATAAATCAAACTTGGCCTGCAGGCTACGCCGCTCCCCCAGCAATCCCTCCTCCGGGGCCTCCGCGTACCTCCTATCCACACTCAACAGCTCCTCCACCAGTCTCTCCCTCTCCCTCCTCTCCCCCCTCTCCCTATGGGCTCGGATGGAGATCAGCTCCCCCCTAATCACTGCCTTCAGAGCCTCCCACATCATCCCCACCTGGACCTCCCCAGTATCATTGACCTCGAGGTACCTCTCGATACATCCCCGAACCCTCCTACACACCTCCTCATCAGCCAACAACCCCACGTCCAGACGCCAAAGCGGGCGCTGGTCCCGCACCTCCCCCATCTCCAGATCCACCCAATGCGGAGCGTGGTCCGAAATCGCAATAGCCGAATACTCGGCCTCCTCCACCCTCGGGACCAGCCCCCTGCTCAAAACAAAGAAATCAATGCGGGAATAGACCCTGTGCACATGGGAGAAAAAAGAGTACTCCCGAGCCCTCGGCCTCCCGAACCTCCAGGGATCCACTCCTCCCATCTGGTCCATAAACCCCCTCAATACCTTGGCCGCCGCCGGCCTCCTGCCTGTCCTTGAACTAGAACGATCCAGTAGGAGATCCAGCACTGTATTGAAGTCCCCACCCCCATGATCAAGCCCCCCACCTCCAGGCCAGGAATGCGGCCCAACATACGCCTCATGAAACCAGCATCATCCCAATTTGGGGCATACACATTAACCAACACCATCCTCTCCCCCTGCAGCTTACCGCTCACCATCACATATCTGCTGCCACTATCAGCCACAACCTCAGACGCCTCAAACGCCACCCTCTTCCCCACCAGGATCGCCACCCCCCGGTTCTTCGAGTCGAGCCCTGAGTGGAAAACCTGCCCCACCCACTCCTTCCTCAGACGGACCTGGTCCGCCACCTTCAGGTGGGTCTCCTGGAGCATGGCCATGTCCGCCTTCAGCCCCTTCAGATGCGAAAACACCCGGGCCCGCTTAACCGGCACATTCAACCCCCTCACGTTCCACGTAATCAGCCGGATCAGGGGGCACCCCGCCCCCCCTCCCCCGTCGACTAGCCATAGCCCATCGACTGCTCGCCCCTGGCCAGCGCCCATTCGGCCCGTTTCCCACGGCGATAGAACCTCACCCCGACCCCCCCCCGACCCGCACCATCTCCTCCCTGGCCAATCCAGCAGCAACCCGGTATCCCCCCCCAGGCTAGGACCCCTCCTAGCCGCGAAGCTCCCTCCACTGTACCCCCGTGAGCCAACTGACTTCTGCTGACCCCGGCAGCTCCCGCTCTAATTCCGACCCCTCCCGATATGAGGTCCCCCCTCCTCCCCTGCATCAGCTCCTGGGCACCGCTTCAGCACGGGAAAACCGGTCTAATAACCAGCCCCTCGCCACCAGCTCCACCCCCCTCGTCCCGCAGCGCGGGAAACCAGAGAAAAGCCTATGCTTTCATTCTGCCCCACCTCACCAACGCAGCTCCCAAACCGCAGTCCCAACCCAACCACCCACTCCGTACTAACAAAGACACAGATCAACCACAAACCCCAGTACCCCCCTTAGAACACAAAACCATAACCCACATCGTCCGAAAGCGAGAGAAAAAACTGAAACAAACAGAATAACCAGCCACAGCATAAACAATGATACAGAAATAGAAAAAACCCCACAGCCCCCAATCTCTAGTTCAAGTCCAGCTTTTCAGCCTGCACAAAGGCCCACGCTTCCTCCGGGGACTCAAAGTAGTGATGCCGGTCCTTGTAGGTGACCCACAGGCGCGCAGGCGGCAACATGCCGAACTTCACCTGCTTGCCGTGGTGCACCGCCTTCGTCCGGTTAAACCCGGCTCTCCGCTTGGCCACCTCTGCACTCCAGTCCTGGTAGATACGCACTACCGAATTCTCCCACTTACTACTCACCTTCTTGGCCCATCGGAGAACACACTCCCAGTCGCTGAACCGATGGAACCGCACCAGCACCGCCCGCGGGGGTTCATTCGCCTTAGGCCGCCTGGCCAGTACTCTGTGGGCCCCCTCCAGCTCCAGGGGCAGATGGAAGGATCCTGCCCCCACCAGCGAGTTCAACATCACGGCCACATAGGCCGGCAGGTCCGACCCCTCCAGCCCCTCCTCGAGGCCCAGGATCCACAGGTTCTTCCTCCGTGACCGAAGCTCCATCTCCTCGAACCGATCTTGCCACTTTTTATGAAGTGCCTCGTGTATCTCCACCTTCCCCACGAGGGCCGAAACCTCCTCCTCGCGCTCAGAGGCCTGCTGCTGCAACTCGAGTATCGCTGCACCCTGGGTTGTCTGGGTCTCCAGCAGCTTACTCGTCGTCACCTTCAGGGATTCCAACAACTCCCCTTTCAGCTCCGGGAAATAGCACAGAAGGGCCGCCTGCTGCTCCTCAGCCCACTGCCTCCACTCCTCAGGGGCTCCACCGGCCGCCATTTTGTCCACCTTCTCCCGCTTTTCCAGGGGAGCTGCTGCCGTTTTTCTCCTCGCCCCACTTCGAGTCCAATCCATAAATCCCGGGGGGTTTTGCTCCAGACCCCTTTATCCACCGGGAATCGTCGAATCAGCGCCGTTTGGGGCCCTTAAAAGAGCCCACAAGTCCTTTTAAAGCGGGAGCTGCCGAACGTGCGGCTTAGCTCCGCATAGCCGCAACCGGAAGTCCCACCCCTCAGTGTTGACACCAACGGAGAATCCGTGGACTTTCACAACAGAAAAATCAGCGCCACACCTGCAACGATTCCGCTACTGCGGAGGGGTTAGCACCGGTGCCGCGTGGAACACACTTGATTCTAATGATGACGGGTGTGGGATTTGCCGGGTCCCTGATCAACTCTCGGAAGGTTGACAAGCTGCAGCCGCACATACGCATTACACTCCCCACACACACTTACCCGGCCAGAAAATGGCACTGCTGCGCTGGAGCGCGACCATACAGCTGATGGGTAGTCTGGGGCCAGAGGGCACACAGGGGGTGCCCTGGGGAGACATTTATATGACCTTTGGCACCAGGTTCTTGGCGGGCTGTTGGTGGAGTGTGCAGCTGTATAGCTGTCTTGCCGGCTGCAGCAATGGTGTTTTGTGTCTGTCCACCCGCCCCCACAGCCCAGCTCCTGGCCACCCCCTGCTACTCCCCGCAGCCCTGGCAGCAAACTATGCCAATGTTGGACACTTTCTGTACCCCCTCTCAGCAGCCGCCAAGCCGGTTTCACGATCTTTAAAAGCACAAGTGAACCTCGCCATCGGGAAGTCGGCCCATTGGAGGCGGAGAATCGCGGAGGCCCTGGAGAGGACTGGACCGGACCCGCGAATGTTACGCAAACGGTGCCGACTGTACGTGCGGAGTGAAACGAATTGACGCCATTTTCGATGTGACGGAGAATCGCGATTTGGCGCCAAACCGGCGTTTGCTGCGATTTTGCCGTGGGAAGCCCAATTGCATTTTCCAATTTCGCCGTCGGCTAACGGCAAATCCTCCCTTCATCTCAGAAACGGAGAATCCCACACAGGGGCTGTTCTTCTCCAAGGAGTTGTTATTCTCTACAATATACACAGGCTGCTATTCTCTAAAATATTCAGTGTCATGTTCTTGTGCACTGGCCGGTAGGAATGATGCACAACAACAGAACATCTAGTTCTTGACCAGTTAAAATAATTTATTATAAAACAAAAGTGTGGTAAAGATAACTGGAATAAATATATCACAAAGTACTAACATGAAGAAATTAACCTGGAGCTTCTGCAAAATATATCTGTCCTCCAACAAGACTTTCTCCCAACTCCCCCAGGCACAGAGTCACATGGTAGGTTTACACTGCCACCTGCTGGTCGGAGGCCATGTACATTATTGTATACAAGATTGTTCATGCATATCACACACACTGTTCTCTATAATATATACAGGGGCTGTTATTCTCTGTAATATTGCTTCATGCAATCATTCTTGGAGTGAATAATTCTTTCAGCATAGCCTTACAAATAATCTAAAATATTATCAGTATTTGAGTCACTGTTGGAGTCTGGAATCAGTAAGAAGTCTTACAACACCAGGTTAAAGTCCAACATGTTTGTTTCAAACACTAGCTTTCGGAGCACTGCTCCTTCCTCAGGTGAATGGAGTCTGGAATGGGATTGTAATAACAGACCCAATACGGAATTGGCAGAAACGATTCTGAAGACACATGATGGCTTTGGGTTTGATAAAAAAGCGGAAGCCGAGCAGGTGGCACATTCTCCCCGTGTCTGCGTGGGTTTAAATCGCACAATCCAACAATGTGTAGAGTAGGTGGATTGGCCACGCTAAATTGCCCCTTAATTGGGAAAAATCTAAATTTGTTTGAAAAAGAAGCAGAACAGGTGAATACTCTACTCTATTCAGTGGGTCTAACAGCCGATGATACTACTGCGAGGCGAGGAATGAACAAATCTTTAGATAGATTGATGAAGTTTCTAAAATCATTTCATGACGAAGTTTCCAAAATCATTTCATATGTTTTTTTAAGCTAAGGAGCAACAAAACTTTGTTGAGAGTGAAATTCAACAAATGTGACCAAGAGCCAGGAGTTCTAAACAAATGATACAGATTGGCCAAAGGCTGTGATTACCGTGATTTTAAGACAGAACCCATAAGGGACAGAATTGTCCTTGGAGTGACTGACGGCTCCCTTCCAGACATACTACAGGCCAAAAATACAAGAGCAGGGATGTACTGCTGAGGCTGTATAAGGCTCTGGTCAGGCCCCCGTTTCGAATATTGTGAGCAGTTTTGGCCCCCATATCTATGGAAGGATGTGCTGGCCTTGGAAAGGGTCCAGAGGAGGTTCACAAGAATGATCCCGGGAATGAAGGGTTTGTCATATGAGGAGCAGTTGAGGACTCTGGGTATGTACTAGATGGAGTTTAGAAGGACGGGGGGTGGGGGGTGGATCTCATTGAAACTTACAGAATACTGGGAGCCCGAGATAGAGACGTGGAGATAATGTTTCCACTAGTAGGAAGAACTAGAACCTGAGGCCACAGACGATCCTTTGAAACTGAGATGAGGAAGAATTTCTTCAGCTAGAGGGTGGTGAATCTGTGGAACTCTTTGCCGCAGAAGGCTGTGGAGGCCAAATCACTGAGTGTCTTTAAGACAGAGATGGATAGGTTCTTGATTAATAAAGGGATTAGGAGTAATGGGGAGAACGCAGGAGAATATGGATGAGAAAAATATCAGCCATGATTGAATGGCAGAGTTGACTTGATGGACCGAATGGCCTACTTCTGCTCCAATATCTTATGGTCAGATCTAACTCTGGAAAAGGCCATCCAAATTGTCAGGTGGTGTAAAATCCAGCACCAGCAGCAATCGATTTTATCTGGCTGGAAGGAGCCATGGTACAGAGCAAACTCCCACTGGCCTGTTAGCAGGACAACAAAGGAGGCAGAGAGAGTCTTCAGGCCAAGGGAAGCAAGCCCACAAAAAGGTGGACTTCCGGTGACGGGAATGTGCTGAGATTTCGCATATCAGGTGGCTCTCCTCCTACAATCCCGAAAATAGGCTCTTTCACCCGAAATAGGCCGATAATACAATAGAAGAAATATCCCCGCACTTCAACCAACGTCAGCGTGAAGGAGACGCCGAACAACAGCCACTCCAGAGGCCATGTAGAAACAATAAGTGGAAGACACACAGGATGTCAAAATTCGGGCCTCACCAGAGGAAGAAGGACCGAGCTGCCGCACGGAGAGGCCACTCTGGCGACCATGCTTTAACTGCGTACAGGACCCACGGACAGACAGGTCAAATTCCAAAACAGGAAAGACTTCCAACATGGCGAAAGAACTCGGCATATTCATGGAACAGATGGAGGCAATGAACCCATGGAGGTTCACTGGGCCAGGGGAGAAGGAGTTCTCCTTCTTCTCCCAGGTTTCCAATGTTTCAGCCTCTTGTAGTGGCTGTGATCATGGGTGAAATTAATGCTTATAAAGCACGGAGAGATAGGGAAGTGAGGGCGGTTAGGCAACAGCTAGTCAACTCCATACTAGAAGGAGGCCAGTGATACTCCGCAGCCCCGACCATACAGCTCCTGGCGGATAGGAAAAAGCTGCAAATGGACTTTGACCTGTTCTCCACAAAGAGAGCAGTGCAACAACTCGGCCAGGGACGGGGGACCCTGTACGAACATGGAGACAAAGCCGTCTGCCTGCTGGCTCACCAGCTGAGAAAGCAGGCAGCCATGAGGGACATAGCAGAGATTAGAGATAGCAAAGGCAACCTAGTAGCGGAGCTGAAAAGGTCAATGAGTCATTCAATACCTTCTACCGGGGGCTGTACACCTCTGAGCCCCCAGCAGGGGACTCGGGGATGAAGCAGTTCTTTGACAGACTGGACATGCCAGTTATGGGGGAGGGCAGAAAACGGGGCCTGGATGCACCACTAGCACTGGGAGAGATCATGGACAGCATTAGCTCCATGTAGGTGGGGAAGGCGCCGGGAACAGACGGATTCCCGGCGGACTTCTACAAAAAATTTGCAACGGCACTGGACCCGCACCGTCGGTAGATGTTCACGGACTCGCTGGCGAGGGGCACACTGCCACCACACTAGCACAAGCCTCAATCTCACTAATACCTAAGAAAGCCTAAAAACCATGTGGTGAACGTATTGCATTAACCATGCACCATGTATGTAACTGTATTACGTTGTTGCCCATGAGAGCTCCACCTATGGACCATTGTAAGGTATTATCTGGAATGTATCATGTTGGTGCCCTTTTGGGCTCTGCCCCTGGCTCCGCCCCCTTGAGGGGAGGTATAAAGAGCAGTAGCCCTGTAGGCGGCTCTCAGTAGCAGACCAGTCGCAGGCAGGCACTGTTCTCGTCGATTAAAGCCACAGTCTATTTCTACTCCTTGTTTCGCGTGAATTGATGGTCGCATCAAACCAACAGAATGCAGGTCCTACAGGCTCATTTCACTGCTAAACGTGGACATGAAAATGCTGGCCAAGATCCTAGCAAAGAGACTGGAGAACTGCATACCAGAGGTGGTAGCAGAAGACCACACAGGCTTTTTCAAGGCTAGACAGCTAACATCGAAAATCAGGCGCCTGCTGAACATGATCATGACCCCATCCAGGGAGAAAATACCAGAGGTGATCATTACCCTGGACCCAGGCAAGGCCTTCGACAGAGTCGAGTGGAAGTACCTCATAGAGGTACTGGAGCGATTCGGGCTTGGAATAGAGATCGCTCCCACAGCAAGCATACGGAGAAATACCATCAGGTCTAAGTACTTCCAGTTGCACAGGGGCACGAGGCAGGGATGCCTGTTATCCCCGCTGCTGTTTGCCCGAGTGATCGAACCACTCGCGATCACGCTCAGGGTGGCAAAGAACTGGAAGGGGATCCGGAGAGGAGGCAGAGAGCACAGAGTCTCGCTCCATGCAGATGACCTGCTCCTTTACATCTCAGACCGCAAAGCAGCATGGAAGGAATCATGGCGCTCTTGAGAGAGTTTGGAGCCTTCTCGGGTTACAAACTTAACCTGAGCAAAAGCAACACCTTCCCGGTGAACCTGCAAGGGGGGCGGGGGGAGGCAACGCTGGTGGGACTGCCGTTTAAACAGGCCCGAAACAAACTCCGCTACATGGGGATCCAAATCGCTCATCACTGGACAAGGATCCACAAATGGAACCTGACCAGTCTGATGGAGGAAGTAAAAAAAGGACCTGCAGAGGTGGAACACACTACCACTCTCCCTGGTGGGGAGGGTGTAGACCAGGGGTGGGCAAACTTTTCCGTGCAAGGGCCACATTCAGAAATTCACAATTTTAAAGGGCCGCATAGTATATTAAGTAAAATAATTAATATTTAAAATAGCCAAAATAAAAGGTTTTTAAAGGAAAAAAAAGCAATTAATTTTTTATTAATTAATATTTTTAAGTAGAAACTTCACATGAAACACATGTTGTGCCGAGCAATGATCACCCTACTCAAGTCAACGTATCCACCCTATACCAGTAACCCAACAGCCCCCCCATATTAACCTTTTTTTTTTTTTAATGACTTGATCTTGGTGGGCTGCATAAAGACCTTTGGCGGGCCGCATGCGGCCCGTGGGCCGTAGTTTGCCCACCCCTGGTGTAGACGATCAAGGTGAACATACTGCCCAGGCTCCTGTTCCTGTTCAGATCCATTCTGATCTATATCCCCAAGGCCTCCTTCAATTCATTAGAAAAACTGGTCATGACATTTGTGTGTGTGTGTATGTATTATAGAATTAACAGTTCAGAAAGAGACCATTCAGTCCATCGAGTCTGGAAAGAGCTCTTCATTTAAGCCCACATTTCCAACCTATTCAAGTAACCCCACCTAACCTTTTTGGACATTAAGGACAATTTTGCATGGCCAATCCACCTAACCTGCACATCTTTGGACTGTGGGTGGAAACCGGAGCACCCGGAGGAAACCCACGCATACACGGGGAGAAAGTGCAGACTCCAGACAGACAGTGACCCAGCCGGGAATCGAACCTGGGACCCTGGAGCTTTGAAGCAACTGTGCTAACCACTGCTGCCCATGTGTGTGTGTGCGCGTTGGGGGGGGGGGGGGGGGGGGGGGGAGGGGGGGCGGGGAGGTGCAGGGAGGAAGAATGCAAGGATCCCAAGATAAGTGCTGCAGAGAACAAAAGCCATGGGGGGACTAGCCTTCCCAAACCTGCAATATTACCACTGGGTCGCAACTGCAGAGAGGGGAAAGGGGTGGATGCCGTAGCTCTACATTCTCATGTAGGGAGCCATTCACTCAGCTGTTCCAAGACCTGCTTGCAGCCAACAGCCAGTAATGATGTGGATATGCCGCCGTTGGACTGGGGTGAGCACAGTAAGAAGTCTTACACCACCAGGTTAAAGTCCAACGGAGGGGGATGAAGGGAGGGGGTGGCGGTGAAGAGAGGGGAGGGAACAAAGCAACATGTACCCAACCAAGAACGGCACTAGATCAGCAAGTAACAAAATACACGGCGTCACAGCAATCGTACAGGAACCAGAATTTTTTTTAAAAATTTAGAATACCCAATTATTATTTTTCCGATGAAGGGGCAATTTAGCATGGCCAATCCACCTACCCTGCACATCTTTGGGCTGTGGAGGTGAAACCCACGCAGACACAGGGAGAATGTGCAAACTCACAGACAGTGATGAACCCCGGTCCTCAGCGCCACCGTCCCAGTGCTAACCACTGCGCACCGTGCTGCCCTTTACAGGAACTGAAGAGGAAAGCAGGCACTCCAGACGATTAGAAGAGAAGGCGGGTTGTGAAGAAAGGGGGGGGGGGGGGGGGGGGGGGGAGGAAAGTTGGGGTCCTGGCTGGGAATACCTACACAAGAATGCAAAACAAGAAGCTGCACCGATGCAAATAGCAAAAAATAACCGACGTATATATAATTAACGTACGTATAACAAATCGCTTATTGTCACAAGTAGGCTTCAAATGAAGTTACTGTGAAAAGCCCCTAGTTGCCACATTCTGGCACGTGTTCTGGGAGGCTGGTACGGGAATTGAACCGTGCTGCTGGCCTGCCTTGGTCTGCTTTAAAAGCCAGCGATTTAGCCCTGTGCTAAACCAGCCCCCAATTGCCTTTGCCTTGTATAGTTTAAAAATCCAGAATAAAAAGATTTATAATTTTAACAATTTTAACAGCAAGGTATTCAACAGTAACACAAAATAACCATGCCCCCCCCCAACAACAAACCCCAGCCAACATGGCTGACACAGACAGGACCTCCTTTCCCAACCCCCCTTGCCTCTACCGTTCCAAGCCTCAGCCTCCTATGCCTTCCCCCCCACCCCTCAGCCCCACCCACCCTCTCCTGACAGCTTAATTTTTCTCGAGGAAGTCCACGAACGGCTGCCACCTCCGAGCAAACCCCTGCAGCGATCCCCTCAAGACGAATTTCATTTTCTCGAGGCTGAGAAACCCCGCCATGTCACTAACCCACAACCCCCGACTTTGGGGGCTCCGAGTCCCTCCACCCTAGTGGGATCCGTCTCCAGGACACCAGGGAGGCAGAAGCCAGGACATCGGCCTCTCTCACCCTCTGGTCTCCAGGGTCTTTCGACACTCCAAAGATCGCCACCTCTGGACTCGTAACCACCTTTACCTTTAGTACTTCTGATATGACATCAGCAAACCCATGCCAGAAACCTCTCGTCCTCAGACATGCCTAGAACATCACCCACACCTGTCCTCCACCCCTTCAAATAGCCTAGTCATCCGGTCCACAGTCATATGCGCCCTGTGGACCACCTTGAATTGTATCAGGCTGAGCCTGGCACACGATGAGTATGTATTGACTCACCTTAGGGCCTCCTCCCATAATCCGGCCTTCATCTCCACACCCAGCTCTTCTACCCACTTTCGTTTCACCTCCCCTATCGGTGATCCCTCCCACTCCATGAGCTCCTTATAAATCTCTGGGACCTTCCCCTCCCCCACTCCTGCTCTCGATACCGGCTGTAACCCCTGGGGCGTAGGTGCGGGAAGGTCGAAACCTGCCTCTGCACAAAGTCCCTCGGTTGCAGATAGCAGAACCCTTTCTCGCCTGGCAGTTCAAACTCCTCCTCCAACTCCTTCAAGCTCGGAAGCCCTCATCAATAAAAAGATCCCTGAATTTCTCGATCCCCACCCGCTGCCACCTCTGGATCCCCCCATTCAGCTCCCCCGGCACAAACCGGTGGTTGCCGCATATTGATGCCCACACCGATGCCCCCTCCAACCCCATGTGCTGCTGCCACTGTCCCCACACCCTCAGGGCCGCCACTTCCACCAGGCTTGTGGAGTACCGAGCCGGCGAGAATGGCAGAGGTGCCGTTAACAGTGCCCTAAACTTGTGCCCCTACATGAGCCGCCTCCGCCCGCTCCCATATTGACCCCTCCCCCACAACCCATTTCCTGATCATATTTGTTGCCCAGTAATAATTAATAAAGTTCGGAAGGGCTAGCCCCCCGCTCCCTCTGCAGCCCCCACTGCAGCAACACCACCTTCATCTGCGGGCTTTTATCCACCCACGCAAACCCCAAAATCGCCGTGTTAACTTTTTTAAGAAAAGTCTTGTGGATACAAATTGGAAGGCTCTGGAAAACAAATAGTAACCTCGGGGGCACCGTCACCTTCACTGTTTGCACCGTCCCCGCCAGTGATCACGGGAGGGCATCCCACCTCCGAAAGTCTCCCCTTATCTGTTCTACCTACCGACCCAGATTTGTGTCACTGCTCCCACTCCCGTACCACCTGGATGTCCAAATACTGAAAGCTCCCCCCCCCCCCCCCCCCCCCCCCCCACCACTTTGAACAGCATCTCCTCCAATCTCTTCTCCTGCTCCCTTGCCTGGATCGCAAAGACCTCGCTCTTGCCCATATTCAATTTGTACCCCGAAAACCGTCCGGATTCCTCTATTATCCCCACAATCCTTCCAATCCGCCGCAGTGAGTGTGAAATATACAGAAGTAGCCTCCTGAAGTTGGTCGCCAGGTTCATCCCTTTCACAAACCCGTCTGGTCCTCCCCTATCACCTCGGGCACACAATCCTCTATTCTCGAGGCCAGGATCTTGGTCAATAGTTTGGCAGCCACATTTCGCAGGGAAATTGGTCTGTATGACCCACATTGTTCCGGATCTTTTTCCCGCTTCAAAATGAGGGAGATCAAAGCCTGCGACAGCGCGGTGGAGTACTCCCAGCTTCCTTGCCTTGTTAAAAGCCCTGACCAGCCACGGCTCCAGTACTCCCGAGAACTTCTCGTAGAATTCCACTGGATACCCATCCGGTCCCGGGGCTTTGCCTGATATTGCATCGCCTCAAACCTCTCCACCACTTCTACCAGCCCAATTGGGACCCCCCCCCCCCCGGCCCTCCACCAGCTCCTCCTCCACCTTCGGGAATTCCAATCCCTCTAAGATCCGCCTTATCGCCTCTGGCCCGGCTGGGGGTTCTGACTCATACAACTTACTATAAAATTCCCGAAACGCCCCATTCACCCCCGCCGGGTCCAATACCATTTTCTCTCCTGTGCCCTTCACTTTCCCAATCTCCATCATCGCCTCCTGCTTCCTCAACTGGTGCACTAGCATCCCACTCGCCTTCTCCCCATACTCATACACCGCCCCTCTCACCCTTCTCAATTACCCCACTGCCTTACCTATAGATAATAGCCCAAACTCCATCTGCAGTCTCTGCTGCTCCTCCGGGGCGTCTGCATACCTCCTGTCCACCTGCAGGATTTCCTCCACTCGCCTTTCTATCTTCGCCCGCTCCGCCTTCTCTCTGTGTTCCCGAATTGATATTGACTGCCCCCAAACCACTGCTTTCAGTGCCTCCCAGACCATGCCTGCCGAGACCTCCCCTGTGTCATTAGTTTCCTCATACCCCTGGATGGCCTTCCTCACCCGCTCACACACCTCTTCCCCCGCCAACAGTCCCACATCCAAACATCATTGCGGGAACCCCCCCCCCCCCCACCCTTTGCTCACCTGCAGATCCACCCAGAGTGGGGCATGGTCCGATACCACTATCGCCAAATACTTGGCATCCACCACTCCCACCAGCAACGTTCTGTCAAATACAAAATCTACTCGGGAGCACACCTTGTGCACATGGGCGAAGAATGAAAACTCTTTCGCCCTCAGTCTCCCAAATTTCCACGGATCCACCCCCCCATGTGCTCCATGAACCCCCTTAGTTCCTTTGCTACTGCCGATCCCCTCCCCGACCTTGAACTCAACCGGTCCAGTCTCGGATCCAGAACTGCATTAAAATCTCCCCTCGTAACCAGACGATGTGAGTCCTGATCGGGGATCCTCCCTCGTGCCCGATAATTACCAATACCACCGGCAACTCCTCCAGTTTCCCACTCACCATGACAAATCTCCCCCCGAGTCAGCCACTATACTTCCCACTTCAAACTCCACCCGCTTGTTAATCAAAATCACCATCCCCCTCGTTTTACACTCCAATCCCGAATGAAAGCAGGGCAGCAGGGTAGCATGGTGGTTAGCATAAATGCTTCACAGCTCCAGGGTCCCAGGTTCGATTCCCGGCTGGGTCACTGTCTGTGTGGAGTCTGCACGTCCTCCCCCTGTGTGCGTGGGTTTCCTCCGGGTGCTCCGGTTTCCTCCCACAGTCCAAAGATGTGCGGGTTAGGTGGATTGGCCAGGCTAAATTGCCCGTAGTGTCCTAATGAAAGTAAGGTTAAGGGGGGTGTTGTTGGGTTACGGGTATAGGGTGGATACGTGGGTTTGAGTAGGGTGATCATGGCTCGGCACAACATTGAGGGCCGAAGGGCCTGTTCTGTGCTGTACTGTTCTATGAAATACCTGCCCTACCCACCCCTTCCTCAGTCTAGAATAAAAACATTTATATAAAATAAAAGATCACAAGAGGGTGGATGACCACATCAGTGCTGTGGAGCCCAAACAACCTCATGGGCGGGAGCGATGTCAGAACTATCTCAGTGCAGAAACCTTGCACCGTTTCGCAATGCGCAAGGACCGAGACGAGTGTGGAGGATCCCGTGACAATCTAGGAGGTTGCGGAAACAGGAAGAGACCCAACTACGCTTCTTGGCTGAGGTCAAGGATCCCAGATTCTCTTATGGCATGCAGGCATCTCGGTGAATGGTCACCTCACCAAACACCAGGCATCAAGTCGGACAGGGGAGCCAGTGTCACGGTACCCTCGGATAAGGAACCGTGGCTGAGGGACCTCAAGCTACGACATCCAGGTAAGCCCATGGATAGTGTGTTGAATGTAGGAATTTCAGAGATGTTGCATTACAGGTATTTGGTGCAATAAGGGTGTGTTTGACTGCTGCAGTAGTGCTTTTAAAGAATCCGGGTTTGAAAGGTTCCGGGAGCCACATATGCATTCAAAGCATCGTAAATGCTTGGACTAATGGAGTTTTAATTGGATTAAGGGGATTCCTTGTGGAGTTAATTAGATACATTGGGCTGGATTCTCCAGTCCCTCTGCTGCGTGTTTCTCTCCAATGCACCATTGGCTGGCGGTGGGATTCTCTCTGTGAGGAAACCCACAGGCAGTGTTGTGCTCCCGCCTGGAACAGACAATCCCAAGGGCCAGAGAATTGCGGCCATTGTGTTTCAGCTTGGTAAAATGGCATAACTAATAGGAGGAGCTGGAGTACCTGCGATTTTGCAGATAATCAGCTTAGTTTTAGTTCTGGAGCTGGAGTTAAATTATGAAGACAGTCTCTGAAGACTTCAGCTCAAGACCCTGCATTGTTCTGACAGGGTCAGGTCTGTTTCTTTAAAGCTGTGTCAAAAGGTCTCTCTTTTTCAGGGTGCAGTATCCATACATCTCTGTACAGCAGGTATTCCTGAATGCTAACTGTATTTAAAAGTGGATTGAGAGCTGAGATGGTTTTGTTGTTTGAGGGGAAGTAAAGATAGCAGTTAAGGGTTATTGTGTCACTGTATTGATTAGCATTGTTTAAGGGGTAATTGTCAGCTATTTTCTGGTGCAATATTTTTTTTTATTTATATAAATTTAGATTATCCACTTATTTTTTCCAATTAAGGGGGCAATTTAGTGTGGCCAATCCACCTACTCTGCACATTTTTGGGTTGTGAGGGCGAAACCCACGCAGACACGGGGAGAATGTGCAAACTCCACACGGACAGTGACCCAGAGCCGGGATCGAACCTGGGACCTCAGCGCCGTGAGGCAGCTGTGCTAACCACTAGGCCACCGTGCTGCCCCTTCTGGTGCAATATTAAAGATATTTTAATACTGTGTTAGTAATAAGATTTGTTCTAAGGTATCATATTCCTTGGCAGGAATTCTTCGGCCATTGAGATTCACTTTTCCCACAGGCAGCGCACCCCTGCCCACAGGTTTCCCAGAGGTGTGGTGTGGTTACAACAGGAAATCCCACTGACAAGCGGCGGGAATACGGAATTCTGCCGACAGCGAACGGTGTGAGCTGAGAAACATACAGCTGGGGGAACGGGAGAATCCTGCCCTTTATTTCTCCGGGAGAATTTGCATTGGAGGAAGGCAACCGAGCTCTGGACACACAGATCACAACCCCAATTTCAAATCAACAAAACAATGGAGGTTACCACCCTCCAAATATCACCAGAATGAGATCTGAAAGAAGGATCCAGGTTGTCTGAATTTGTAAAGTTAGAGACTTGCAGTGTGTGTGTGTGTGTGGGTGGTGGTGGAGGAGGTGGGGTGGGGGTGATGTTGGAAGAGTCGAGTAGCTGTAATGGAAATATGTTAGGAAGTGACTGAAGGGGAGGTGCGGTATGAGGGTATCTGGCATAAGAAGAGTTAACGTAGAAACGGGCAGCAGTACCACCACAGTATGATGTGAGGAGACATATGGTGGAGACCTGTGTAGAAACAGGCACGGAGATATCTCCTAGCTTGGGATATACCCTGTATTTATGTGCACAGTTACACAGTAATATATAAACATGGGTAGATATGTAGACAACAGGAGCAGGAGGAGACCATTCGGCCCTTTGAGCCTACTTTACCATTCAGTATCATCATGGCTGATCCTCTCTCTCAGCTTCACATCCCCGGGCTCACCCGCTTGACACCCTGAGTCTAGAAACCTGTCCATTTCCTTTGTGAATATATTCAGTGGCTTGGCCTCCACATTCTGTGGTCGGGAATTCCACAAGTTCGCCACCCTCTGAGTGAAGAGGTTTCTCTTCATCTCAGCCCCAAATATCCCGAGTCTGTGACCCCTAGTTCTTGACCCTCCTCGCCCCCAGTCAGAGGAAACAACATTCCTAAATCCAGTCTGTCCAGCCCTGTCAGCCTTTTATACCTTTCAATTCGATCTCCTCTCATTCTCCTAAACACCAGTGAATAGAGGCCCAGTTAACCCAATCTCTCCCCGTACAACAATCCCACCATCCCAGTATTAGTCTGATGAAACTTCGCTGCTCTCCCTCTGTGGCAAGTTTATCCTTTCTCAGATAAGGAGATAAAAACAGCACACGCAACTCCAGGTGTGGTCTCACCAAGGCCCTGTACAGCTGCAGTAAGACATCCTTACCCCTGCCCTCAGGTCCACTTGCAATGAAGGCGAACATACCATTTACCTTCCTAACTGCTTGCTGTACCTGCGTGCCCGTTTTCAGTGACTGGTATATAAGGACACCCAGGTCACTTTGTACACCAACATTTCCCAATTATCACCATTTAAATAATTCTCTGCCATTCTGTTCTCCGCACGAAATGGATAACTTCACATTTATCCACATTATACTGCATCTGCCATGTATTTTCCCACTTGCTCAACTTGTCTAAATCACCTTGAAGCCTCTTAACATCCTCTTCGCCATTCACATTCCCACCAAGCTTTGTGTCATCAACAAATTTGGAAATATTACATTTGGTTCCCTTGTTGAAATCATTGATGTGTATCGTGAACAGCTGGGGCCCAAACACTGTTGTCCAAAGGTGTTCAGGTTAGGTGGAATGACCATGCTAAATTGTCCCTTAGTGTCCAAAAATGTTTAGAGGTTAGGTTACGGGGTTATGGGGATGAGGTAGGGTGCTCTTTCAGAGGGTCGGTGCAGATTCAATGGGCCAAATGGCCTCCTTCTGCACTGTAGGTATTCTATGATTCTATAACCCCCGCGGGACCATGCTAGGCACTGCCTGCCACTTCAAAAAAGACTCATTTATACCTACTCTCTATTTCTTGTCTGCTAACCAATTCTGAATTCATGTCAATATATTACCCGAAATCCCATGTGCTTTAATTCTGCACACTAATATCTCATGTGGAAGTTTATCAAAAACTTTCTGAAACTCCAAATACACCACGTCCACTGGTTCTCCCTTATCTATTCTACTGGTTACATCCTCTGTGGGACGTAGATTATCAGGATCCTGGGGATTTACCAGCTTTCAGACTTATTAATTTATCCGGTACTATTTCATTGGTAATACTAATTTCCTTAAATTCCTCCTTCCCATAAGACATGTGATTCCTTTGTGTTTCTGGGAAACTACTTGTGTCGTTCTCTGTGAAGGCAGAACTAGAGTCGTTGTTTAATTGCTCTGTCATTTCTGTAAGAAGTCTTACAACACCAGGTTAAAGTAAACATGTTTGTTTCAAACACGAGGTTTTGGAGCACTGCTCCTTCCTCAGGTGAATGAAGGGATGCCTCTGATGGGGTCTGGCCCGCGATCGGGGCCCACCGGTTGCCGTCCGGCCTCTCCTCCCCCGGGCCTACTTTCTGGCGCAGCCGGCCCCTGAACACCGACCCCATGTTGAGTCGGGGCCGGCGCGCTAAACAAGTCCCCCGCACATGCGCAGTTTGGCACGGCCCAAATGCGCATGCGCGGGTTGGTGCAGCGGCCATTTGGCCCAGCGAATGGAGGCTGGAGCGGCGTGAACTGCTCCAGCGCCGTGCTGGCCCCCTGCGGGGGTCAGAATCAGTCGTACCCGGGCCCGGTTCGCACTGTCGTGAAACACGACGCGTTCACAAACACTTAGGGTGCGATTCTCCGCTGCCCACAACGGGTCGGAGAATAGTGGGAGGGCCTTCCCGACAATTTTCACGGTCTCCCGCTATTCTCCCCCCCCTCCGGCCGCCCCCCGACACGAATCGCTGCTCGCCGTTTTTTATGGCGAAGAGCGATTCTCCGCAGGCCGATGGGCCGAATACCGCGGAGTTTACGGCCGTTTTCACGGCCGCGATCACACCTGCTTTCAGCGTTCGTGAAAACGGCCGCAAAGTGCCCGTCCCGGACAACCATGGGCCTGTGATCGGTGGGCACGGCAGAGGGTCCAATACCCGCGCACTATTTGTTCTTCCGCCACCCCGCAGGATCAGTCCGCGGGGCGGCTGAGGGGCATGACGGCCCGCGCATGCGCGGGTTTGACGCGTCTGCGTGATGATGTCATCCGCGGATTGGAGCCGTCCAACCCGCGCATTCGCGGCTGACGTCATCGTGCGCGTCAGCCGTCGTGATGCTTGGCGCGCGGACTTAGCGACGGCCGCTAAGGCTGCGATGCCGTGCTTCACGGGGCCCCGCTGCTAGCCCCGCCCAGGGGAGGAGCATCAGGTCCCGGTAGGGGGCGCGGAGGCTGCCGTGAAACACGGCCAGTTTCACGGCAGCCTTTACGACTCGCCGCATTTGTGGAGAATCGCGCCCTTAGGCTCCATATTGGAGAATCACCCCCTCTATCTCTCCTTTTCTCTCTCTGTCTGTCTCTCATTACAAACATACACACTAGAGCAGGAGGAGGCCATTCAGCCCCTCTGATTGTAACCTCGATCCCACCTATCCCCTTGCTTATCAAGGATTTATCTACCCCTGCATTAAAACCAGCAGATTGCCTGTTCCTCCTTCCCGAAACCGCTCCCATCTCTCACCTCTCTCTGCCTGTCCCTCCCCCTCTAAGCTGCTTCCTCTTTTTCTTTCTTTCTCTCTCTGCCTGTTCCTCCCTCTCTAAGCTGCTCCCTTTCCCTCTCCTGTCTGCCTGTCCCTCCCTCTCTACGCCGCTCCCTCTCTCTCTCTCACCTCTCTCTGCCTGTCCCTCCCTCTCTAAGCTGCTCCCTCTCTCTTCTCTCTGCCTGTCCCTCCCTCTCTGAACTGCTCGCTCTCTCCTCTCTCTGTCTGCCCATCCCTCCCTAAGCCGCTCCCTCCACTCTCTCCTCTCTCTGCCTGTCCCTATCTTCCTAAGCTGTTCCCTCCTCTCTCTCTCCGTGTCTCTTTGCCTGTCCCTCCCTCTCTGAACTGCTCGCTCTCTCCTCTCTCTGTCTGCCTCTCCCTCCCTAAGCCGGAGCCACTCTCTCCTCTCTCTGCCTGTCCCTATCTTCCTAAGCTGTTCCCTCCTCTCTCTCTCTCTGCCTGTCCCTTCCTCCTTGCCTCTCTGTCTGTCCCTTCCTCCGTGAGCCGCTCCCCCTCTCCTCTCTCTCTGTCCTTCTCCTCTCTCTACCTATCTCTCCCTCTCCGTGCGTCTCCCTCTCTCACTCAATCTATGTCTCTCTTCCACCCCTCTGCCTGTCGCTCGCTATTGATGTCTTTCTTAAAAACTCTCCATTTCCCTCCCTGTGGTGCCCATTCTGTATCTTGTCCAGAAAAATGTCAACATAATTTTCCATTCCAGGGACTCACTGACTTGCTGCCTTTTAATTGGATTTCCAATACCCCTTTCCGAGAATAACTCAGCAACCTTACCCAACACATTCCAGGTCCCAAAAGCAAATTGTACCCATAACCATGAGGGACTTGTGCCTTTAGTAAGGTCGGGAATTAAAATACTTCATCCATTTTCTAACACAATGTGGAAAGCTGTAATCCAATCTCAGACATGTTAATTACAAAGGGTTTTGGTTTCACTGTCACAGCACAATTCTTATTTACACTTCCTGGTTAGATTCCAACCTGTAACTCACCACCGGGTACCTGTTGCGGCCTGTTATTTAGAAATAAACCACCCTGAACCCCTTGATTAGATTCCAGTCTGTAACTCACTCCCGGGTATCTGTTATTCCATATGTAAACCACCCCGAATCCCTCGATTAGACTACACTGTGGCACAGTGGTTAGCACTGTTGCCTCACAGCTCCAAAGACCCAGGTTCAATTCCGGCCTTGGGTTACTGTCTGTGTGGAGTTTACACTTTCTCCCCATGTCTGTGTGGGTTTTCTCCGGGTGCTCCAGTTTCCTCCCACAGCCCAAAGATGTGCAGGTTAGGTGGCTTGGCCATGATAAATTGCCCTTAGTGTCCAAAAGGTTGGTTAGTGTTCCTGGGTTACGGGGATAGGGTGAAGGGTGGGCTTAAGTAGGGTGCTCTTTCCAAGGGCCGGTGCAGACTCAATGGGCTGAATGGCCTCCTTCTGCACTGTAAAATTCTATGATTCTAAGATTCTATGATTCCAGTTTGTAACTCACTCCCGGGTATCTGTTGTTCGATATATAAACTACCCCAAGCCCCTCAATTAGATTCCAGTCTGTAAATCACTCCCAGATATGTGAATTTCTATATAAAAACCACCCTGAATCCCTCAATCAGATTCCAGTCTTCAACTCACTCCCAGAAACCTGATATCCAAATATAAACCACCCTAAACCCCTTAATCCCGAATCCACCCATCCCCAACCACTGAATCCCCCAATCAGAAGGTCAGTACTGAGGGAGTGCTGCACTATCAGAGGATCAATATTGAGGGTGTGCTGCACTGTTGGAGGGTCGGTTCTGAGGGAGTGCTACTCTATCAGAGGGTCACTACAGAGGGAGTGCTGCACTATCAGAGGGTCAATATTGAGGGCGTGCTACACTGCCAGAGGGTCAGTACTGAGGGAGTGCTGCACTATCAGAGGATCAATATTGAGAGCGTGCTGCACTGTCAGAGGGCCAATATTCAGGGAGTGTCCCATTGTCAGACAGTCAGTACTGAGGGAGTGCTGCACTGTCAGAGGGCCAATATTCAGGGAGTGTCGCACTGTCAGACGGTCAGTACTGAGGGAGCGCTGCACTATTGGAGGATCAGTACTGAGGGAGAGCTGCACTGTCGGAGGGCCAGTACTGAGGGAGTGCTGCACTGCTGGAGGGCCAGTACTGAGGGAATGCTGCACTGTCAGAGGGTCAGTACTGAGGGAGTGCTGCACTGTCAGAGGGTCAGTGCTGAAGGAGTGCTGCACTGTCAGAGGGTCAGTGCTGAGGGAGTGCTGCACTGTCAGAGGGCCAGTACTGAGGGAGTGCTGCACTGTCAGAGGGCCAGTACTGAGGGAATGCTGCACTGTCAGAGGGTCAGTACTGAGGGAGTGCTGCACTGTCAGAGGGTCAGTGCTGAGGGAGTGCTGCACTGTCAGAGGGTCAGTGCTGAGGGAGTGCTGCACTGTCAGAGGGCCAGTACTGAGGGAGTGCTGCACTGTCAGAGGGTCAGTACTGAGGGAGTGCTGCACTGTCGGAGGGCCAGTACTTTTAAAAAAAATAAATTTAGATTACCCAATTATTTTTTTCAATTAAGGGGCAATTTAGCGTGGCCAATCCACCTACTCTGCACATTTTTGGGTTGTGGGGGCGAAACCCACGCAGACATGGGGAGAATGTGCAAACTCCACACGGACAGTGACCCAGAGCCGGGATCGAACCTGGGATCTCAGCGCCGTGAGGCGGTTGTGCTAACCACTAGGCCACTGTGCTGCCCTGGAGGGCCAGTACTGAGGCAATGCTGCACTGTCGGAGGGCCAGTACTGAGGGAGTGCTGCACTGTCAGAGGGTCAGTAATGAGGGAGTGCTGCACTGTCAGAGAGTCAGTACTGAGGGAGTGCTGCACTGTCAGAGAGTCAGTACTGAGGGAGTGCTGCACTGTCAGAGAGTCAGTACTGAGGGAGTGCTGCACGGTCGGAGGGTCAGTACTGAGGGAGTGCTGCACTGTCAGAGAGTCAGTACTGAGGGAGTGCTGCACTGTCGGAGGGTCAGTACTGAGGGAGTGCTGCACGGTCGGAGGGCCAGTACTGAGGGAGTGCTGCACGGTCGGAGGGTCAGTACTGAGGGAGTGCTGCACTGTCAGAGAGTCAGTACTGAGGGAGTGCTGCACTGTCAGAGAGTCAGTACTGAGGGAGTGCTGCACTGTCAGAGAGTCAGTACTGAGGGAGTGCTGCACTGTCGGAGGGCCAGTACTGAGGGAGTGCTGCACTGTCAGAGGGTCAGTACTGAGGGAGTGCTGCACTGTCGGAGGGCCAGTACTGAGGGAATGCTGCACGGTCGGAGAGCCAGTACTTCATCTCCTCCCCCATCTTCTATTCCTCTCTTGCACATATGTTTATCCAGCTACTCCCTGAAATACATTGACACATAGAACATAGGAAACAGGTGCAGAAGGGGGCCATTTGGCCCTTTGAGCCTCCTCCGCCATTCATCTGTAGGTGGGATCGCACTTCGTACCTGGGTGGGATTGAACCACCAACCTTTTGGTTAACAGCCAAACGCGCTAACCGATTGTGCCTCAGAGATGACAACCTCCTTCACCATTCATTATTATCATGGCTGATCATCCAACTCAATAGCCTAATCCCACTTTCCCCCGATATCCGTTGATCCCCTTTGCCTTCAGTGCTGTATCTAACTGCTTCTTGAAAGCCGACATGGTTGGATTCTCCGTTGGCTGGGTCCTCCGTTACGCCAGCAGTGCAGTCACACACTTGGATTTCCCGATGGCGTGGGGTGCCCATAATAGGAATCCCCATTTGTCAGATTCCGGGATGGAGAATCCCGTTGATGGTGGGATGGCCAGAAAACGGGGGCAGTGGGACGGAAAATCCCACCCACAATGTTTTGCCCTTAACTATTTCCTGTCATAACAGATTTCACAGGCCAACCACTCTCCGCGTGAAGAAATTTCTCATCCTAAATGATCTCCAGACTATTCTCAGACTGTGATGCCTGTTTCTGGATGCACCCACCATCGGGAACATCCGTCCTGCATCTACCCTGTTCACATCAACCAATCCCAGTGGGAGCGAGTCCCACATTCTCCCCACTCCCAGCGGGAGTGAGTCCCACATTCTTCCCACTCCGAGCAGGAGCGAGTCCCACATTCTCCCCACTCTCCGTGGGAGCGAGTCCTACATTCTCCCCATTCTCCGCGGGAGCGAGTCCCACATTCTCCCCACTCTCTGTGGGAGCAAGTCCCACATTCTCCCCACTCCACGCGGGAGTGAGTCCCACATTCACCCCACTCCATGCGGGAGCGAGTCCCACATTCTTGCCACTCCCCGTGGGAGCGAGCCCCACATTCCTCCCACTCCCCGTGGAACAAAGTCCCGCAATCTCCCCACTCCCTGTGGGAGCAAGATCCACATTCTCCCCACTCCCTGTGGGAGCAAGATCCACATTCTCCCCACTCCCTGTGGGAGTGAGTCTCATATTCTCCCTACTCCCTCTGGAACAAAGTCTCACATTCTCCCCACTCCTTGTGGGAGCTGGGGTGGCTTCAACAGTAAGTCCAATTGACAAATGGCGGGAGGGGAGAATCCTGCCCCTCGCCAGCGGCGAGGCCACATTCTCCATCCTTCGCAATGGGGAATCCTGGCCCTGGTGTTCCAACCCTGCCCCACCCAACACAAGTGGAAACATCGCCTTCCCTTCCACCTTTCGGGATCTTAATGACCTGGAACGGGTAAGCCTCCCCCTCCTCGAGCCTTCCCTCTCTCCCGGAGAGAACTCCCCACACGGCCCCTTTCGCTCTGTACACCCCTCCACCCAGAGCCAGTCGGGAGGATGCAGTGTTGGGAAAAAATATTCCCTAGCAAAGGGTTAACTAGCCTGGGCTCGTCCCTCCGCCCCTGAGCTGTGGGTGTGGAGTGAATATTTAAGTAGGGTGACTGTTGCATTTTCACTCCTCGCTGTTCTGAGTTTAACCTTGCCCAGTTTCCTCGTCTTCGGAACAGGAATACTTGTAGCGTGTAAGTAAGAACTGGCCGCAAGCAGCATCTCTGGTGGTCTTTATTTGGGGGTGGGGGTGATGTAATATTTGTTTGCATGTGTGAGTGGGGTAGGGAAGGAATATTTGTTTGCTAGTCTGTGGGGGGGGGGGGGGGGGATATTTGTTTGCTAGTCTGTTTGTGTGGGGGGGATATTTGTTTGCTAGTCTGTTTGTGTGGGGGGGATATTTGTTTGCTAGTCTGTTTGTGTGGGGGGGATATTTGTTTGCTAGTCTGTCTGTGTGTGTGTGTGTGTGTGGGGGGATATTTGTTTGCTAGTCTGTGTGTGTGGGATATTTGTTTGGTAGTCTCTGTGTGTATGTGGGGGGGGGGTATTTGTTTGCTAGTCTGTGTGGGGGGTATTTATTTGCTAGTCTGTGTGTGTGGGGAAGTAATATTTGTTTGCTAGTCTGTGTTGGGTGGGGTGGAAGGAATATTTGTTTGTGTGTGTGGGGGGGAGACGGTGAGGGTGTGTGTGTGGGTGGGGGCAATGTCGTATGGCAGACTCTCTCCCTCTCTTGTGTCTGCATCACTTGAACAAACAGCAAAGCCAGGCCCGTCCTTTTGACACAATACAGGCATCCATTTTTTTTTATTTTTATGTGGGGGAAAATTCCTACCGACCTGTTTGATTCAAAACCTTGTGGATTTTCTCTTTCTCCCAAAAGCAGCAATGGAAATCCCACCATTCCTGCGCCCCCACCCCCACACACACACACACACCCTACCGAATCAAATGGACGTGTTAATTCTTTTCCAATCCAATCTCTGAAGCATTCCCCAGACTGGAACAGGATCGAGGTTCTCAATGGCTGGGGTGGGGATTTGTTCTTGTACATAAAGAAACTGTTAATAAACTAAAATATGCTCAACTGGGGCGGGGGGGGCGGGGGGGGGGGGGAGTATTTAAGAGACTCCTCCGTATCGACCCTCCCCACACCCCTTCCTCTCTCTCTCCCTCCCCACACCCTTTCTCCTTCCCTCCCTCCCTCTCTCCAATCCAGTTGTCCCAATATTTTTCACTCCACACTGTCAAAAGAAATTCAATTGGATGAAATAAAACACTTGTTCCTTTTTTTTTGGCAGTGTGTTCGGGCGAAAGGTTGGGTGGGGAAGAGATAAAAGTTTTCCAAACTTTCCATTGCTGATTTAAAAACTCTTTTTAAAATCGATTCTTGCTGTAAGTTTCTCTGGCAGGGGGCGGAGAGGGGGGCATGGGAACTAATTTATCTCTCTCTCCCCTCTCTCCAAAGTTAAACTTGTTTTCCTGGGTCAGTTTTGAGTGCAATAAACACTTTTTTCTCCAAAGGTTAAATATGTACACGTAGCTTTAAAGAAAAATGGACAGTAATATTTTTGTTATGGCGTGATGAAATGCATACATACATGTATATATTTTTTGGATTTATTAGGACAAGATGATTGGGGCAGCGACTGGGATGATGTTCCTCGCAGTGGGTAAGGCATAATCGCTTGTTGGGGATTTAATGGGTGTTAGATTTGGGTGTAGCACAGTGGGTAGCACTTGCTTCATAGCTCCAGGGTCCCAGGTTCGATTCCCGGCTTGGGTCACTGTCTGTGCGGAGTCTGCACGTTCTCCCCGTGTCTGTGTCGGTTTCCTCCGGGTGCTCCGGTTTCCTCCCACAAGTCCCGAAAGACGCGCTGTTAGGTGAATTGAACATTCTGAATTCTCCCTGCGTGTACCCAAACAGGTGCTGGAATGGGGCAACTAGGGACTTCTCGCAATAACTTCATTGCAGTGTTAACGTAAGCCCACTTGTGGCAATAAAGATTATTATTATTATTTCTTGTGCCTCTGGTTGCAAAGACGTTTCTTCTCTGCGAGAGTGAGGACCGGTTTCGGTATCGCAGCAGAGGCTCTTTATAATGTGAGTGAGACACACACACACGCAGGACCAGGGCTGTGGGTCTCTTGAGGTAGTGCCGCTTGACATCTTCCTGTAGCCTTTTAATGTATTGACACCCCCCTCCCCCTCCATGGTAATGCCCCAGCAAGAGATCGATCTTTCCTTGATCTTGGCCATTGTGCGGGTCTGTGTAAACAGTTTGGCTCTGCTCCCTCCCAGAGGGGGGGGGGGGGGGGGGGGGGGGTGGTTGAGGTGTTGGTGGAAGTGGGGGGAGGAGGATGCTAGAAACATTCTGTCTGCACTGACTCACAGCCTTATAATAGGGTTTTGGAAAATATCTCTCCCGATGGGAGTCGTGACTCGATGTAATCCTTCTTTGCACACGTCTTGGAGGTGGGGATGAAGTGAATCGGTTATCGCAGACGCCACCCTCCCCTCACTCCGAAAGGGGAACATACGGATTAGGAGCCATGCCATCTCGGCCACTCGAGCCCCCCCCCAACACACACCCACTATTCAGTACCGTTGCAGCTGATCTCATCTGGGGCGTCCTCTGGAGGGGTGGAAGGTGCTGGAAAATTACAGTTCTTCCCCGAGCGAGAGACCGGTTGGAAGCGGTGAACGGAACAGGGGTGGGGAAACGAGGAAATGAAACACCCGAGAGGGAGGGGATTAATCGGGAAGAGTTTGAAGCCGGGAGTGCGTCGGCAAGGTGGATAGTGGAAGGGATTAGAAGCGAATTTAGTGGTGACGGTTTTTGGCAGCGGCAACTATGTTGCCCGACTCTTGCACCGGGGAAAGATGTTTAATTGAAGCTTTCTAAATTTAGACCTCAAAACCAGCTATTAAAACCATTTGAGATGAAAAACACCAGAGTCTCCAGGCGGGAAGGGACCAAACTCCTGTTTTGTGCATTGTTAGGCTACGCGGAAAGGTAATAATTTTGGCGTTTTGCAGATGACACGAGACTTGGCAGCGCAGCAGGCGGTGGACGCAGCCACAAGGGCTATACAGGGTGGCAGACCTGGGCAAGCAGGTGGCTGGTACAGTGTACATGGACAAACACCTGGATCAGGATCAGGAGAGGGCCATTCAGGCCCTGCTTCCCCCCCCCCTCCCATTCAATAAGATTGCGGTCCATCGGATTGTAACCTTGACCCCAAACTCCTGCCGATCTTTTGCCCCGTCTATCTCTCTCTCTCTCTCTCTCTCTCTCTCTCTCTCTCTCTCTCTCTCTCTCTCTCTCTCTCTCTCTCTCTCTCTCTCTCTCTCTCTCTCTCTCTCTCACTCACTACCTCTCTCTACGTGTCTGTATATTAGTCTATCTGTCTCTCTCACATGCTCTCGCCCTCTCCCTCTACCTGTCTCTCACACGCTCTCTCCTTCTCTCTTTGTCTCCCTGTCTCTCATACAATCTTGCCCTCTCTCTCTTTCTTTCTACCCGTTTCTCTCGTTCCCTGTCTGTCTCTCTCTCACCCTCTCTTTCTGTCTATCTGTCCCTCTTATGCATGCTCCCTTTCTGTCTACATGTCTCTCTTTCGGCTCTCTCTCTGTCTATCGGTCTTTCTTGCACTCTCTCTCTCTCAGTCTACCTGTCTCTCTCACCTACTCTCGCCTTCTCTCTGATTACCTGTCTTTCTTGCGCGCTCTCACTGTCTACCTGTCTCTCTTGCACGCTCTCTCACTCTGCACCTGTCTCTTTTGTGCGCTCTCGCTCTCTGTCTACCTGACTCTCATGCACTCTCTCCCTCTCTCTCTCACTCTGTCTACCTGTCCCTCTTGCACTCTCGCCTCTCTCTCTCTGTCTACATGTTCCTGTCACGTACTCTCGCTCTTTGTCTAGCTGTCTCTCTCCCACCCTCTCTCTATCTGTTTCTCTCTCTCTCTCCCTGTCTCTCACCCGCTCTCGCCCTCTCTCTGTCTACCTGTCTCTCATGTGTTCTTGGTCTCTGTCTCTCTCACTCTTGCCCTCTCGCTCTTGTCTCACTCGCTCTCGCCCTCTCTCTGTCTACCTGTCTCTCTCTCTCATCCTCTCTTTGTCTACCTGTCTCTCTCACACCCTCTCTCTTTGTCTACCTGTCTCTCTCATGCGTTCTCTCTCTTTGTCCCTCTCATTCGCTCTCGCCCTCTCACACTGTCTATCTGTCTCTTTCAGCGCTCTTGCCCTCTCTCTCTGCCTACCTGTCTCTTGCGCACCTCTCTCTCTCTACATGCCCCCCCTCACAGCTTCTCTCTACCTGTCTCTCCCGCTCTCTGTCTATCTGTCTCTCTCATGCACTCTCGCTCTCTCTGTCTATTTATCTGTCTCACACGCTCTCGCCCTCTCCCTCTCTCTCTCCACCTGTCTCTCTCTCTCGCCCTCTCTCTGTCTGTCTCTGTCGGTTCTGAACGTCTCCATTTTGGACAAAATGTTCCCGTGAATTACCTTGGGATATTTTTGCTAGCTCCAGGGTGCTATATAAGTGCAGTGTGTTGTTGCTGCGACCCTTTGCTCCCAGCGCTGTTGTGCATAACCTTCTTGAGAATGTTAACCTTGAAAGCTGATTAAAGCTCAATGCCTCCTCTGCTGATGCTAATTGCTCCCCCTTTTATGGCTCAGCGTGACTCTATGCGATGTTCACCTGATGTTTTATAGCTCAGTCTAACTTTTAGACCGTGCTGTAATCGAGTGGAGCTGCTTTTATTTTCCTGTTCCACCAAGTGGGCCCCCACCCCCACTGGGTGGGCGCGGAGGGGGGGGCTCTCTCTCTCTCAAACCCGTGACAAAGCTGAGGGGGGGGGGGGGGTGTGCGCCCTTTGATTACCTTGAATCGCACCTCGGGAGGGGAAAGGGTGAAAATCCCCCTCCCCCAGACCCCATTGGCTTCCTGAGCGTGACCGTTCTCAATCTCATTGGGGTGCCAAAGGACACCTTCACAACAAACCACGTTTATATAGCCCCCCTCTCGGTGTGGTAAAGATTCACAGGGTGCTCCGCGGGAGAGAAAATCAGTTGGAAAGATCCCGTCCTGAGC
This sequence comes from Scyliorhinus canicula, assembly GCF_902713615.1. Lineage (NCBI taxonomy): Eukaryota > Metazoa > Chordata > Chondrichthyes > Carcharhiniformes > Scyliorhinidae > Scyliorhinus > Scyliorhinus canicula. Next base: position 55,953,875 of record NC_052157.1, read on the forward strand.
CACAGGAGGTCAAAGGGGTCAATCTGTGAGAAATGTTTGGAATGAGGGAGCGAAAGAGAGAGAGAGAGGGGTCAGAGGGTTATGAGGGGGACAGACAGGAAAATGGGGTTAAGATCACAACCCGATCAGCCATGAGCTTACTGAGTGAGTGGGGGTGGGGATTGGTGGGGGGGGGGTTGTGGAGATGAGTCTTGAGGGCCTGGATGGTCCACCCCCTCCTCCTAATTCTCGGGATTTGATTGCAACAGTTGGCAAGTCCTTCTTTGGGATGTCCTGGGGCGACAGAAGGCGATGGGACGCGCGGGGTCAGCGGGCCCCCGGTGAAAATCCGAGGTGTCCGGTTTCTTCAGAAAAGTTGTCCGATTATCGAGATTCTGGAGCCGGCACTCCAAACCATTGTTTTCGCTTTTCCTGCTGTCAGTGCGCACTGCCCTCCCCCCTCCCGGTTTCCCAGCGGATTGGAGTGGTCACAACGGGAAGCCCCGCTGACAAGCGGCGGGGAAGATAGAACCCCGCCGCCAACGAATGGTGCGCAGCTGAGAAGCACGCAGCTGGGGGACTGGGGAATACCGGCCAACGTTTTCCCCCTGAGGGACTCTTGAGCACTCGGGGCCAACTCACCCGTTTTGTTTTTGGCCTTGTGGGTTGAGGGATGGACGGCTCTTCTTCCAAATGGTGGCCGTGATGGGTCCCAACGTCCAATCCGAAAGATGGCCCACCCATCTGACGGCACGGCGCCTCCTTGGGGCTGATCCCTGTTCGGCGCCCTGCCCCCTCACTGATTACCCCTGCACGGTGCCCCCCCCCCCCCCAGGGCTGACCCTGACCCGGCACCCCCTTTGCCTCCCCCTCACTGCCGACCCTCACCGATGGCACGGCGCCCTGACCTTGCATTTCGGGCAAGGCGGGGGGGGGGGGGGGGGGGGGGTGCAGCGCCAGACCGCTGACATCATTACCTCAGTCGGTTTGAGAGCCCGTCGCTCGGCTAATTTGTTTTGGAGTTAGGCCCTCAGAATGTGAGAGTTTGCGAGATAGTTATTCCCCATGAAGACCTGTCAATACCGTCCTGCCAACAGCACATGGAGGCACCCTCATGCGCACACACCTCCCAGCACTGCCGGAGGGCACAGTAACTAGACAGCGTGAGGAATCCGATCTCCGGGTCAGGCAACCTACACTGACAACCACCCCGGGGCTGAAATGTTAGCTTGAGGTTGTCGCCCCAGGGCTCGAGCCAGACCATTCAGGGGGGATGTCAGGAAGCACTTCCTCGCACAAATTGGGGGAGGGAATCTGGGACCTTTTCTTCCAAAGCTAGGCTGGGGGGAGAAATTTCAATTGGAAATTTCCAAACTGAGAATGATAGGTTTTTGTTGCATTAGAGCGTCCAGGTGGGGAGATGGAGTTAAGATACAGATCTGATTGAAGTGAAGGAACAGGATTGAGGGCTGAATGGGCCTCCCCCTGTTCCTGTGTAACAGGCTCGGGGGTTGGAGGGGGCCTCAATGGGCCTCCGACTGTCCCCGTGTAACAGGTTGGAGTGGGCTGACTGGGCCCCATGTTCTGAGTGTACCTTCGCCATGTTATGAAAGGGGCGTTGAGAATTCCTGCTCCCGATTACAGCTGGGTGTATCAGACGACATTGGACGATAAGGTGGGTGGGACATTCTCTCCACTTGCCAAGCTGACTTGGCACAGATCATTAACTGCAGGAAAACAGTGAGAAGCAAATCAATAAATGTCTAATGGAACCAGAGTGGCGGCTGTGGTGAATGGGTTCCTCTGCTCGACCTTGGAGCAGGAATCCGGGAAAAACCACGTGGCTCGGCGAGCTGAGCGCTTTCTCGCTCGTCCTCGAAGTAAGGCCTTGAGACTGGGCCCCCGAAATCCAGGTTGCTGCCACTTGGCACAGGGGCTGAGAGGGCGCTGGGCTGACAGAGGTACAACCCTTTGGTTTCAGTTGAGGCCCTCGTCTGCCCACTCTGGAGGGTGTGAAAGATCCCATGGCATGCTATTTGGAGGAAGAATTATTTGTGGGGGGGGGGGAGGGAGGGGGGAGAGTTCTCCCCGGTATCCTGGGGTGGATTATTAATCCCTCAATAAAAACACATTTAATAAAAGCAGGGGATCTAGGTCACGATCATGTTGCTATCTGTGGGATCTTGCTGTGCATGAAATGGCTGCTGAGCTTTCTGCATTACAACAGTGACCTCACTTCAACAAGCAGCCGTTTGTTGTCCACGAAAGGATTTGTGACACACCCTGAGGCGGGGCCGAAGAAATGGGAGTTTAACCCAGGGAGTGGGGAGAATGTGGGACTCGCTCCCACAGGGAGTGGGGAGAATGTGGGACTCGCTCCCACAGGGAGTGGGGAGAATGTGGGACTCGCTCCCACAGGGAGTGGGGAGGATGTGGTACTTGCTCCCACAGGGAGTGGGGAGGATGTGGGACTCGCTCCCACAGGGAGTGGGGAGAATGTGGGACTCGCTCCCACAGAGAGTGGGGAGAATGTGGGACTTGCTCCCACAGGGAGTGGGGAGAATGTGGGACTGATGTCCACAGGAAGTAGGGAGAATGTGGGACTCACTACCACAGGGAGTGGTGGTTATGTGGTATTTGCTCCCACTGGGAGTGGGGAGAATGAGAGCCTCGTATCCATCGGGAGTATATGAGGTGAATTGTGTCGATATATTCCGCAGAATCACAGAACAATACAGCGCGGAAGTGGCTCTTCGTCCCATTGACACATGAAATGTCCTGACCTACCTACCTAATCCCATTTGCCAGCACTTAGCCCTGAATGTTATGACCTTCTAAGTGCCCATCTGACTGAATGCTTGCATTCACTGGACGTGGCATCAAGTATAAAAACTGTCAAGTCATGCTACAGTTGTATAGAACCTTAGTAAGGCTGCACTTGAAATATTGCACACAATTCTGGTTGCCACACCAAAACGATGTAGAGGCTTTGGAGAGGGTGCAGAGGAGGTTCACCAGGATGTAGTCTGGTCTAGAGAATCTTAGCTACACAGAGAGGCTGAACAGACTCGACTGTTTTCATTAGAACGACGGGGGTTGAGGGGTGACCTGATAGAATTCTACAGAATTATGAGGGACATAGAGTGGATGGGCAGGCACTCTTTCCCAGGGTGGAGGGGCCAGTCACCAGGGGGCGTACGTTTAAGGTCCATGGGGTAAAGTTTAGAGATGCGCGAGGCAGGATTTTTGCACAGAGGGTGGTGAGTGCCTGGAACGCGTTGCCAGGGAAGGTTGTGGAAGTAGACACATTAACAGTGTTCAAAAGGCATCTTGATAAATACATGGATACGATGGGTACAGCGTTATATGGTACAAGGAAGTGCTGAGGGTTTTGCCAAGGTTGGTATCATGACCGGGGCAGGCTTGAAGGGCCTGTTCCTGTGCTGTATTGTTCTTTGGCTTGACATTGGGAACTAAGAACATTCATTGAATACTTCCTTGCCAAATTACGCCTTCCAAAGTATATCACCTCACATTTCAGGGCTAAATTCCATTTGCCCCTTTTCTGCCCAATTGACCATCCCATCTACATCTTCCTGTAACCCAAGACACTCAATCTCACTGTTAAACACCTGGCCTGTCTTTGTGTCATCTGCAAACTTCCTGATCCTACCCCACACCCCCACATAGTCATCTATGTTGTTTATATAAATGACAATTTGTAGGGGACCCAGCTCAGATCCCTGTGATATGCCACTGGACACTGGCTTCCAGTCACTAAAACAGCCGCCTGTCATCACCCTCTGTCTCCTACAGCTAAGCCAGCTTTGAATCCACCATATCAAATTACTTTATGGAGATAGATCGGGGGTAGCTGGAGAAACACATGCGGGAGAGAGGAATAGAAGAATATGGTGGTAGGGGTTTGGGGGTGGGTGGGAGAGATGAAGAGGTGGGTGGGAAGAAGCTGGTGTGTGGCAGGAACAGCAGGATGGGGCAGATGGGCCGAATGGGCTGATTCTGAGTGCAGACGTTCTTTTTACAGAAGTGCTTTCCTCTCCCTCTGTAAGGAGATTGGCAATGTTCCCAGTTCCGGATTACTTCTGGGCAGCGGGAGAGAGAGAGAGAGAGAGAGAGAGAGACTGCTGTGTAATTTTCAGACTATCCTATAAATCTCCTGGCCCAGAAGGAGACCATTTGGCCAACCGTGTGCGTGCTGTCTCTTTGAACGATCGTCCCTACTCCCTCCCCTTGCTGTACCCCCCCCCCCCCCACATTCCTACAAATTTCCCACCTTTGAATATTTATCCAATTGCCCCTTTTGAAAGTCCCCCCACTCCCCCCACCCCGGTCCTTTTTCTGATTCTTTTCAATCTGTGTCCCCTCTGGTTACCGAGCCTCCTGCCGCTGGGAAACTTTCTCCTTATCGACTCTATCCAACCCCACCCCTCATGATTTGACCATCTCTATTCAATCGCCCCCTTAACCTTTCCTGCTCTATAGAGAACGACCCCAGATTCTCCCAGACTCTTCCCATCAGCTGAAGTTTCCCTCATCCCCGGGGGAACGTTCTAGGAAACCTCCCTCCTGTGAGGGTCCTTCCTATTTATTCGCCTTTCTTTTGTTTCGCCGTCCTTATTTTTGACCGATGGCCGATTAATGGACATGTCCCTTAAAGATCAATGGCCTGTTTCTTTAATTGAATCAGAATAATCCAGAAGTTGCAGGAGAGATCACTTTGCTCGCCTGCGCTGGTTTGAACAGAAGACTACAGACTGGACAGCACCAGTGAGAGAGATGAATTTGGGACTCCGTTTGATTGATTGGAGGCGAGTGAATTGGCCCAAAAGGCCGCACTCTGCTCGGTAACAGTGATGGTTGGATTATATCAAAGTGGAATGCTTTCTCAGAGTCCCAAGGAGTTTCAGTTTTGATTCTGGCAGCACACAGGCAAGACCCTGCGAATAATCCTCCAACCGGGCAGCGGTGACAGGCACGCAAAAGTTCAGCAATGATTTCCTTGTTTTGGTATTCGATGCCCCCTATTTTGGCGGGAGGTGGGGGGCGGGGGGGAGAGCCATATCTCGCAACTCGAGTTCCTTTCTCCTGAGGTTACCCTGATCCCTTCAAGGATTTTTCAAGAGGGTTGTGAGTCTGAGGCTCCACTCCCCCCGGGAGAGTGATGGAGGCAGGGTCAGTGAATATTGGGAAATTGGGATTCTTGACTAGCAAGTGGAGGGGGGGGGGGGGGGGGGTGGGGGGTGAAAGGTTGGAGTGGGGAGGTTGTAGGTCGCCGGAAATGTTTTCAGTTGAGTTTAACTCGGATCAGCCGCCTTGTCTAGCCCCCGTGGCTGCGCCCACCGCCTGCTGCGCTGCCAAGACTCGTGTTATCTGCAAAATGTCAAAATTATTACCTTCACGTGCGGCCTAACGATGAACAAATCAGGAGTTTGATCCCTCCCCGCCTGGAGCCTCTGGTGTTTTTCATCTCAACTGTTTTTAATGGCTGGTTTTGAGTCTAAAATTAGAACGCTTCAATTAAACGAATTTGCCCGGTGCAAGACTCGGGTAACAAAGCTGCCGCTGGAATAACCGTCGTCACAAAATTCACTTCTAATCCCTTCCACTATCCTCCTTGCCGAAGCCCCCTCCGTGTCACTCACGCTCGCCGCTGGTCCCCTCCGTGTCACTCACGCTCGCCGCTGGTCCCCTCCGTGTCACACTCGCTCGCCGCTGGTCCCCTCCGTGTCACACTCGCTCGCCGCTGGTCCCCTCCGTGTCACTCACGCTCGCCGCTGGTCCCCTCCGTGTCACACACGCTCGCCGCTGGTCCCCTCCGTGTCACACTCGCTCGCCGCTGGTCCCCTCCGTGTCACACACGCTCGCCGCTGGTCCCCTCCGTGTCACACACGCTCGCCGCTGGTCCCCTCCGTGTCACACTCGCTCGCCGCTGGTCCCCTCCGTGTCACACTCACTCACCGCTGGTCCCCTCCGTGTCACACTCACTCGCCGCTGGTCCCCTCCGTGTCACACTCACTCGCCGCTGGTCCCCTCCGTGTCACACTCACGCGCCGCTGGTCCCCTCCGTGTCACACTCACGCGCCGCTGGTCCCCTCCGTGTCACACTCACTCGCCGCTGGTCCCCTCCGTGTCACACTCACGCGCCGCTGGTCCCCTCCGTGTCACACTCACTCGCCGCTGGTCCCCTCCGTGTCACACTCACTCGCCGCTGGTCCCCTCCGTGTCACACACACTCGCCGCTGGTCCCCTCCGTGTCACACTCGCTCGCCGCTGGTCCCCTCCGTGTCACACACGCTCGCCGCTGGTCCCCTCCGTGTCACACTCGCTCGCCGCTGGTCCCCTCCGTGTCACACTCGCTCGCCGCTGGTCCCCTCCGTGTCACACTCGCTCGCCGCTGGTCCCCTCCGTGTCACACTCGCTCGCCGCTGGTCCCCTCCGTGTCACACTCGCTCGCCGCTGGTCCCCTCCGTGTCACACTCACTCGCCGCTGGTCCCCTCCGTGTCACACTCACTCGCCGCTGGTCCCCCCTCTGAGCCACACTCGCTCGCCGTTGGCCCCCCCCCCCCTGAGCCATACTCGCTCGCAGCTGGTCGCCCCCCCCCCGAGCTTGCTGCGCGCTCGCACCTCCGTGTCACATTCGCTCCGCGCTGGCCCCTCCGTGTCACACTCGCTCCGCGCTGGCCCCTCCGTGTCACATTCGCTCCGCGCTGGCCCCTCCGTGTCACACTCGCTCCGCGCTGGCCCCTCCGTGTCACACTCGCTCCGCGCTGGCCCCTCCGTGTCACACTCGCTCCGCGCTGGCCCCTCCGTGTCACACTCGCTCCACGATGGTCCCTCCGTGTCACACTCGCTCCGCGCTCCGCGCTGGCCCCTCCGTGTCACACTCGCTCCGCGCTGGCCCCTCCGTGTCACACTCGCTCCGCGCTCCGCGCTGGCCCCTCCGTGTCACACTCGTTCCGCGATGGTCCCTCCGTGTCACACTCCCTCGCCGCTGGTCCCCTCCGTGTCACACTCACTCGCCGCTGGTCCCCTCCATGTCACACTCACTCGCCGCTGGTCCCCTCCGTGTCACACTCGCTCCGCGCTAGCCCCTCCGTGTCACACTCACTCGCTGCTGGTCCCCTCCGTGTCACACTCGCTCCGCGCTGGCCCCTCCGTGTCACACTCACTCGCCGCTGGTCCCCTCCGTGTCACACTCACTCGCCGCTGGTCCCCTCCGTGTCACACTCGCTCCGCGATGGCCCCTCCGTGTCACACTCGCTCCGCGCTGGCCCCTCCGTGTCACACTCGCTCCGCGCTGGTCCGCTCCGTGCGGTGTTCGCGGGGCGCTGGTCCGCTCCGTGCGGTGCTCGCGGGGCGCTGGCCCCTCCGTGCGGTGCTCGCGGGGCGCTGGTCCGCTCCGTGCGGTGCTCGCGGGGCGCTGGTCCGCTCCGTGCGGTGCTCGCGGGGCGCTGGTCCGCTCTGTGCGGTGCTCGCGGGGCGCTGGTCCGCTCCGTGCGGTGCCCCCCGCGGCGCTGGTCCGCTCCGTGCGGCGCTGGTCCGCTCCGTGCGGTGCTCGCGGGGCGCTGGTCCGCTCCGTGCGGTGCTCGCTCGGCGCTGGTCCGCTCCGTGCGGTGCTCGCGGGGCGCTGGTCCGCTCCGTGCGGTGCTCGCGGGGCGCTGGTCCGCTCCGTGCGGTGCTCGCTCCGCGCTGGTCCGCTCCGTGCGGTGCTCGCGGGGCGCTGGTCCGCTCTGTGCGGTGCCCCCCGCGGCGCTGGTCCGCTCCGTGCGGTGCTCGCGGGGCGCTGGTCCGCTCCGTGCGGTGCTCGCGGGGCGCTGGTCCGCTCCGTGCGGTGCTCGCGGGGCGCTGGTCCGCTCCGTGCGGTGCTCGCGGGGCGCTGGTCCGCTCCGTGCGGTGCTCGCGGGGCGCTGGTCCGCTCCGTGCGGTGCTCGCGGGGCGCTGGTCCGCTCCGTGCGGTGCTCGCGGGGCGCTGGTCCGCTCCGTGCGGTGCTCGCGGGGCGCTGGTCCGCTCCGTGCGGTGCTCGCGGGGCGCTGGTCCGCTCCGTGCGGTGCCCGCGGGGCGCTGGTCCGCTCCGTGCGGTGCTCGCGGGGCGCTGGTCCGCTCCGTGCGGTGCCCGCGCGGCGCTGGTCCGCTCCGTGCGGTGCTCGCGGGGCGCTGGTCCGCTCCGTGCGGTGCTCGCGGGGCGCTGGTCCGCTCCGTGCGGTGCTCGCGGGGCGCTGGTCCGCTCCGTGCGGTGCCCGCGCGGCGCTGGTCCGCTCCGTGCGGTGCCCCCCGCGGCGCTGGTCCGCTCCGTGCGGTGCTCGCTCCGCGCTGGTCCGCTCCGTGCGGTGCCCCCCGCGGCGCTGGTCCCCTCCGTGCGGTGCTCGCTCCGCGCTGGTCCGCTCCGTGCGGTGCTCGCGGGGCGCTGGTCCGCTCCGTGCGGTGCTCGCTCGGCGCTGGTCCCCTCCGTGCGGTGCCCCCCGCGGCGCTGGTCCCCTCCGTGCGGTGCTCGCTCCGCGCTGGTCCGCTCCGTGCGGTGCTCGCGGGGCGCTGGTCCGCTCCGTGCGGTGCTCGCGGGGCACTGGTCCGCTCGGAGCTCCGTGCGGTGCTCGCGCGGCGCTGGTCCGCTCCGTGCGGTGCTCGCGGGGCGCTGGTCCGCTCCGTGCGGTGCACGCTCGGCGCTGGCCCCTCCGTGCGGTGCTCGCGGGGCGCTGGTCCGCTCCGTGCGGTGCTCGCTCGGCGCTGGCCCCTCCGTGCGGTGCTCGCGGGGCGCTGGCCCCTCCGTGCGGTGCTCGCGGGGCGCTGGTCCGCTCCGTGCGGTGCTCGCGGGGCGCTGGCCCCTCCGTGCGGTGCTCGCGGGGCGCTGGCCCCTCCGTGCGGTGCTCGCGGGGCGCTGGCCCCTCCGTGCGGTGCTCGCGGGGCGCTGGTCCGCTCCGTGCGGTGCTCGCGGGGCGCTGGTCCGCTCCGTGCGGTGCTCGCGGGGCGCTGGTCCGCTCCGTGCGGTGCTCGCGGGGCGCTGGTCCGCTCCGTGCGGTGCTCGCGGGGCGCTGGTCCGCTCCGTGCGGTGCTCGCGGGGCGCTGGTCCGCTCCGTGCGGTGCTCGCGGGGCGCTGGCCCCTCCGTGCGGTGCTCGCGGGGCGCTGGTCGGCTCCGTGCGGTGCTCGCGGGGCGCTGGTCCGCTCCGTGCGGTGCTCGCGGGGCGCTGGTCCGCTCCGTGCGGTGCTCGCTCGGCGCTGGTCCGCTCCGTGCGGTGCTCGCGGGGCGCTGGTCCGCTCCGTGCGGTGCTCGCGGGGCGCTGGTCCGCTCCGTGCGGTGCTCGCTCGGCGCTGGTCCGCTCCGTGCGGTGCTCGCGGGGCGCTGGTCCGCTCCGTGCGGTTCGGTGCTCGCTCGGTGCTGGTCCGCTCGGGGCGGTTCGGTGCTTGTCCGCGCGGTGCGGTTCGGTGCTCGCTCGGTGCTTGTCCGCGCGGTGCGGTTCGGTGCTCGCTCGGTGCTTGTCCGCGCGGTGCGGTTCGGTGCTCGCTCGCGCGGTGCGGTTCGGTGCTCGCTCGGTGCTTGTCCGCGCGGTGCGGTTCGGTGCTCGCTCGGTGCTGGTCCGCTCCGTGCGGTGCTCGCGGGGCGCTGGTCCGCTCCGTGCGGTGCTCGCGCGCCGCTGGTCCGCTCCGTGCGGTGCTCGCGGGGCGCTGGCCCCTCCGTGCGGTGCTCGCGGGGCGCTGGTCCGCTCCGTGCGGTGCTCGCGCGGCGCTGGCCCCTCCGTGCGGTGCTCGCGCGCCGCTGGTCCGCTCCGTGCGGTGCTCGCGCGCCGCTGGCCCCTCCGTGCGGTGCTCGCGCGCCGCTGGTCCGCTCCGTGCGGTTCGGTGCTGGCTCGGTGCTGGTCCGCTCGGGGCGGTTCGGTGCTTGTCCGCTCGGGGCGGTTCGGTGCTCGCTCGGTGCTTGTCCGCGCGGTGCGGTTCGGTGCTCGCTCGGTGCTGGTCCGCGCGGTGCGGTGCTTGCGCGCCGCTGGTCCGCTCCGTGGGCGCTCGCTCGGCGCTGGTCCGCTCCGTGCGGTGCTCGCGGGGCGCTGGTCCGCTCCGTGGGCGCTCGCTCGGCGCTGGTCCGCTCTGTGGGCGCTCGCTCGCCGCTGGTCCGCTCCGTGGGCGCTCGCTCGGCGCTGGCCCCTCCGTGCGGTGCTCGCGCGGCGCTGGTCCGCTCCGTGCGGTGCTCGCGGGGCGCTGGTCCGCTCCGTGCGGTGCTCGCTCGGCGCTGGTCCGCTCCGTGCGGTGCTCGCGCGGCGCTGGTCTGCTCCGTGCGGTGCTCGCGGGGCGCTGGTCCGCTCCGTGCGGTGCTCGCGGGGCGCTGGTCCGCTCCGTGGGCGCTCGGTCGGCGCTGGTCCGCTCCGTGCGGTGCTCGGTCGGCGCTGGTCCGCTCCGTGCGGTGCTCGCTCGGTGCTGGTCCGCGCGGTGCGGTTCGGTGCTCACTCGCGCGGTGCGGTTCGGTGCTCGCTCGGTGCTTGTCCGCGCGGTGCGGTTCGGTGCTCGCTCGGTGCTTGTCCGCGCGGTGCGGTTCGGTGCTCGCTCGGTGCTTGTCCGCTCGGGGCGGTTCGGTGCTCGCTCGGTGCTTGTCCGTGCGGTGCGGTTCGGTGCTCGCTCGGTGCTGGTCCGCGCGGTGCGGTTCGGTGCTCGCTCGCGCGGTGCGGTTCGGTGCTCGCTCGGTGCTGGTCCGCGCGGTGCGGTTCGGTGCTCGCTCGGTGCTGGTCCGCGCGGTGCGGTTCGGTGCTCGCTCGGTGCTGGTCCGCGCGGTGCGGTTCGGTGCTCGCTCGGTGCTGGTCCGCGCGGTGCGGTTCGGTGCTCGCTCGGTGCTGGTCCGCGCGGTGCGGTTCGGTGCTCGCTCGGTGCTTGTCCGCTCGGGGCGGTTCGGTGCTCGCTCGGTGCTTGTCCGCGCGGTGCGGTTCGGTGCTCGCTCGGTGCTTGTCCGCTCGGGGCGGTTCGGTGCTCGCTCGGTGCTTGTCCGTGCGGTGCGGTTCGGTGCTCGCTCGGTGCTGGTCCGCGCGGTGCGGTTCGGTGCTCGCTCGCGCGGTGCGGTTCGGTGCTCGCTCGGTGCTGGTCCGCGCGGTGCGGTTCGGTGCTCGCTCGGTGCTGGTCCGCGCGGTGCGGTTCGGTGCTCGCTCGGTGCTGGTCCGCGCGGTGCGGTTCGGTGCTCGCTCGGTGCTGGTCCGCGCGGTGCGGTTCGGTGTCCGCGCGGTGCGGTTCGGTGCTCGCTCGGTGCTTGTCCGCGCGGTGTGGTTCGGTGCTCGCTCGGTGCTGGTCCGCGCGGTGCGGTTCGGTGCTCGCTCGGTGCTGGTCCGCGCGGTGCGGTTCGGTGCTCGCTCGCGCGGTGCGGTTCGGTGCTCGCTCGCGCGGTGCGGTTCGGTGCTGGTCCGCGCGGTGCGGTTCGGTGCTCGCTCGGTGCTGGTCCGCGCGGTGCGGTTCGGTGCTCGCTCGCGCGGTGCGGTTCGGTGCTCGCTCGCGCGGTGCGGTTCGGTGCTGGTCCGCGCGGTGCGGTTCGGTGCTCGCTCGGTGCTGGTCCGCGCGGTGCGGTTCGGTGCTGACATTGGGAGTTTGGGGATGAAATCAGGTTCCAGGAGATCCGGTGACCATCTGACTCTTTGAAGGGAGTGAGACAGAAAGCGAGTGAGAGAGATTAGATCAGGGCTGGCATGCTGCGATGCCATAAGGCAAATCCTCTTGGAGCCGATGACAGTCTGGAGCTGGGTTGGGTGGACGGCTGGGGTGGGGACAGAGGGGTGGAGGGAGGGAAGGGGAAAGGGAGCTGCCGGCAGAACAATGCTCCAACTGTTTGTGTTTATGGGCTTGACCTTGAACACAAAAGGAGGGCAGTGTTCGAGTTGCAGCAACAGTGTGACTGACGTGGGCCGGCTCTCGCTGCTGGAGATTGTAGCCTGGGGGCGAGATTTTGAACAGGTTGGGCCTTCGGCCCAGTGAGGTGCATGCCCTTCAGCCCCCATCCCTCACCCCGGTGGGCTCGCTGTCACATCAGTGCCTAACATAACAGCTTCAGATTGCAGTAACTATGTGTGTTAATCACAACAGTCCTTGTTTTGGACTCTGACAGATTCAGGGTGCTGCGCTGGTGGTTCGAGTGACAGACCCAAGACCTTGTGGCTCTGCTGGTGTTGGGAGGTGGTGGACCTGTGCTGCCCAGGGCATTGGGTTCCAGCACACCCAGGATACAGGGAGAGACCCATTCCCGGGCCCCTAGGACACATGGGTTGACCCATCTCCGTAACTCGAGGACGCAGAGACTGACCCGTTCCTGGACCCCTAGGACACAGACACAGATCCATCCCTTCCAGGCCCCCAGTATGCAGGGACAGAACTGGGGATGGAGGGAGGATTGGGAAGTAGCGGAGATTTCCGACGCTGGGAGTCTGGGAATGAGGGAGGATTGGGAAGTGGGGGAGGTGTCCGGGTCTGGGATGGAGGGAGGATCGGGAACTCTCAGAATGTTGTCTGACGCAGGGAGCCGGAGGCAGAACGGGTCACGTCGGGTCAATGGGGCGAAGAGACGTTACTGTGATAAATGGCCATTGCCACGGTTTGCTTTTAATATCTGCCTCTGTCGGGCAGCATGGTAGCACAGTGGTTAGCACTGTTGCTGCACAGCGCCAGAGTCTCGGGTTCGAATCCCGCTTGGGTTACTGTCTGTGTGGAGTCTGCACGTTCTCCCCGTGTCTGCGTGGGTTTCCTCCGGGTGCTCCGGTTTCCTCCCACAAGTCCTGAAAGACATGCTTGTTGGGTGAATTGGACATTCTGAATTCTCCCTCTGTGTACCCAAACAGGCGCTGGAATGTGGCGACTAGGGGATTTTCGCAGTAACTTCATTGCAGTGTTAATGTAAGCCTACTTGTGAGAATAAAGATTATATAAAAGAAAATAACTTTTGCTGTGGTTGCTTTGCAGTAACTCAAGGAGTTTGGGCTGTGAATGGTGAGTACCTCATTTCCTGTTCTCCCTGAGGGTTGGGGTGTGTGTGTGTGTGCTGTGCGTGTGTGTGTGTGTGTGTTGAATGAGTGACAGAGTGTGTGTGAGAGAGTGTTGTCGTGGTCCGTAATCTATTTTTGAGTCCATCGCTAATTGGAACCTGAGGGAAAGACGTCACCTGGCCTTGTTCAAACCTCGGCGGGGTTGATTTGTATATTTGGTCAAAGCTCTCACTGAAAATGTGTCCCGGTCTTTCCAGAACTGAGGAGCAAGGAGGTTATGAAAGGATCAAGGTGGATATCCATGAAGGTTGCTTGGTACAGAGTCACAGAACCGGACAGCAAACAGAAGGCCACACAGGCCGTCGGGCCAGTGCTGGCTCCTTGCTGGAGTTTGAGTAAAGTTGGATATTTATACTGGGTTTAGTGACAGCGACCTTGAAACTGTTGGGTTGTCATATTTTGTCAAAAGGCTGGGTTGACTAATGCCTCTCTTTAGAGGGAGGTAGCCGACCATCCTTATCTGGTCTATATGCGACCAGACCCACAGCATCATTGCTGACTCTTAATAACCCCTCAGTTTGTATCAAACAAGGGGTTCAGGAAACAGGTACACCTGACAACTGGGTACGAGTAAAACCATAAGACATAGGAGCAGAATTCGGCCATTTGGCCCATCAGGTCTGCTCTGCCATGCGATCATTGCTGATAAGTTTCTCATCCCCATTCTCCTGCTTTCTCCCCATATGCCCCTATTAATCAAGAACCTCTGTCTTAAAGACACTCAATGATATGGCCTCCACAGCCTTCCACAGAGTTCCACAGATTCACCACCCTCTGGCTGAAGAAATTCCTGCCTATTTCCTGAACCCTTTTTCAATTCAAACCAAGGGGTCATTAAGATTCACCCATGATGCTATGGACTGGATTCCTCACACACTGACTCTCACTGGGGTACGGGTCCCACACACACCGACTCTCACTGGGATACGGGTCCCACACACACTGACTCTCACTGGGATACGGGTCCCACACACACTGACTCTCACTGGGGTACGGGTTACACACACACTGACTCGCACTGGGGTACGGGTTCCACACACACTGACTCTCACTGGGGTACAGGTCCCACACACACTGACTCTCACTGGGGTACAGGTTCCACACACCCTGACTCTCACTGGGGTATAGGTTCCACTCACACTGACTCTCACTGGGGTACGGGTTCCACACACACTGACTCTCACTAGGGTACGGGTTCCCACACACACTGACACTCACTGGGGTACGGGTTCCACACACACTGACTCTCACTGGGGTACGGGTTCCACACACACTGACTCTCACTGGGGTACGGGTTCCACACACACTGACTCTCACTGGGGTACGGGTTCCACACACACTGACTCTAACTGGGGTACGGGTTCCACACACACTGACTCTAACTGGGGTACGGGTTCCACACACACTGACTCTCACTGCGGTACGGGTTCCACACACACTGACTCTCACTGGGATACGGATTCCACACACACTGACTCTCACTGGGGTCCGGGTTCCACACACACTGACTCTCACTGGGGTCCGGGTTCCACACACACTGACTCTCACTGGGGTATGGGTTCCACACACACTGACTCTCACTGGGGTACGGGTCCCACACACACTAACTCTCACTGGGGTACGGGTCCCACACACACTGACTCTCACTGGGGTACGGGTCCCACACACACTGACTCTCACTGGGGTACGGGTTCCACACACACTGACTCTCACTGGGGTATAGGTTCCACATCGCAGCTTTCACACATCTGGTTGCGGGTGAGATCCCAAGTGCATCTCCCCTCACACGTTTTATACTCCTCAGCCGACACCCACAGGGCAGTGACGGTGAAGAGCTTTCCGAGTGCCTGTCACTGGGATGTATTATATTGTATGTATTGCGGTACTGTCCATATATTACAGGTATGACAGTAAATCCCAGCCTGCTGGCTCTGCCCAGCAGGCGGCGTGTAAAGGTGTGTGCTCTCCTGCGCTGCAGCCATTCTGGTTCCAGCTACAGGAGGCACAACATCTTGTGCAATTAAGCCTCAGTTGTTTCACCATTCTCGTCTCGTGGTAATTGACGGCACATCAATTTATTGAACAAGATTTTAAAAGACGGATCTCCTCATCAAGCCTGATCGCCTGGAGCTGAGTCCTCACGCAGCCAACGCCATGTCCACCTTCGAGCACTGGCTAGCCTGCTTCGAAGGCTACCTCAGAGCAGCCACTGAAGAACCCACAGAAGCTCCAAGTCCTCTACTCACGGGTGAGCCCTGACATTTTTCCCCTCATCTGGGATGCGCCCACTTTCTCCGAAGCGATGACGCTCCTGAAGGGACATGACGTTAAACCGGTGAATCAAGTGTACTGCAGGCACCTCCTGTCCACGAGAAGGTAACTCCCAGGGGAGACTCTGGACGATTTCTTACAGGCCCTACAGATCCTAAGTAGGAACTGTGACTGCCAGGCAGTTTCGGCAGTCCAACACACCGAGCTTTTAATTAGAGACGCTTACGTCACAGGTATGAAGTCTACGTACGTCCGCCAGCGAATATTGGAAAGGGGTACACTTGATCTTGCGATGACTAGGCAGCTCGCTAACTCATTAGAAGTGGCCTCCCATAACCTGCAGTCCTAAACCCCTGACCCCGCGGCACCCTCGTGGGCATCGTCGGCCCCACCAGCTGCCGACTCCAGCTCACCGCAAGCTTGCACCGCGCGTCAGCCAGCCAACTCTGGGGAGCCCAAGTGTTACTTTTGTGGACAAAGCAAACACCCCAGGCAGCGCTGCCCGGCGCAGAGCGCGACCTGCAACGGGTGTGGGAAGAAAGGGCATGTTGTTTCCGTTTGCCAGGCCTGGTCGGTCGGCGCTGTTTCCAGACCCGGCATTTCTACACCCTCCCACGTGCGACCCAGGGGCACCGCCATCTTCCCCTCCACAAGCCACATGCGGCCCATGGGCGCCAACCATCTTTGCCACCCGCCATGTGGGCAGCGCCATCTTCGGCATCAGTTTGGACCGCACCTCCGGACCCCTGCTCGCCTGACCGTTCGCCGCCTACCGCTACCTCCGCCATCGCTGATCAGCCCGGGACCTCCCAACATCTTCCACAACTCGCCTCCATCTCCCTGGATCAGTCCCGGCCCCGCAACCTCGCGACCGCGACGACAACGGTGAAGATCAACGGGCACGAGACGACCTGCCTCTTTGACTCCGGGAGCACCGAGAGTTTCATCCAGCCCACTACGGTAAGGCGCTGCTCCCTCCCTAAGCAGATGGCCGCCTCTACCACTTCCTTAGGGTTCCCTTCGGCGTCACCAATGGGGTCTCGGTCTTCCAGCGAGAGATGGACCGAATGGTTGACCAGTAAGGGCTGCGGGCCACCTTCCCGTACGTAGATAACGTCACCATCTGCTGCCACGATCAGCAGGACCACGACACAAACCTCCAAAGATTCCTCCATACCGCCAAACTCCTTAACCTCGCATACAATAAGGAGAAATGCGTGTTCCGCACCAACCGCTTAGCCATCCTTGGCTACGTAGTGGAAAATAGAGTCCTAGGGCCCGACCCCGACCACATGCGCCCCCGTCCTGGAACTTCCTCTCCCCCACTGCCCAAAAGCCCTGAAACGATGCCTGGGGTTTTTCTCCTATTACGCCCAGCGGGTCCCTAATTATGCGGACAAGGCCCGCCCACTCATCAAGTCCACAGTTTTTCCCCTGACGACTGAGGCCCGCCAGGCCTTCAACCACATCAAGGCGGACATCGCCAAGGCCACGATGCACACGGTCGACGAGTCCCTTCCCTTTCAGGTGGAGAGCGATACATCAGACGTAGCTCTGGCCGCCACTCTCAACCAGGTGGGCAGACCCGTGGCCTCCTTTTCCCGCACCGTCCATGCCTCCGAAATTCGGCACGCCTCTGTCGAAAAGGAGGCCCAAGCCATTGTGGAAACTTTGCGGCATTGGAGGCATTACCTAGTCGGCAGGAGATTCACACTCCTCGCTGACCAACGGTCGGTTGCCTTCATGTTTAATAATACACAGCGGGGCATGATTAAAAATGACCAAGATCTTGAGGTGGAGGATCGAGCTCTCCACCTATAATTATGAGATCTTGTATCGCCTGGGAAAGCTCAACGAGCCCCCGGATGCCCTATCAAGTGGACCGACTCCGGGCTCTCCACTATGACCTCTGCCACCCGGGGGTCACCCGGTTCTTCCATTTCATCAAGGCCCGTAACCTGCCTTACTCCATTGAGGAGGTCAGGACCGTCACCAGAGACTGCGAAGTCTGTGCAGAGTGCAAACCGCACTTCTACCGGCTAGATAGAGCGCACCTGGTGAAGGCCTCCCGCCCCTTTTGAGCGCCTCAGCGTAGACTTCAAAGGGCCCCTCCCCTCCACCGACTGCAACGTGTACTTCCTCAATGTAATTGACGAGTACTCCCGGTTCCCTTTCGCCATCCCGTGTCCCGACATGGCTTCTGCCACGGTCATCAAAGCCCTGCACAGCATCTTCACCTACATCCACAGCAATCGAGGATCCTCCTTCATGAGTGATGAGCGCGTCAGTTCCTGCTCAGCAAGGGTATCGCCTCGACCAGGACGACCAGCTACAATCCCCGGGAAAACGGGCAGGTGGAGAGGGAGAACGGCACGGTCTGGAAGGCTGTCCTGCTGGCCCTGTGGTCTAAAAATCTCCCGCTGGCAGGAGGTCCTCCCCGACGCGCTCCATTCCATCCAGTCGCTCCTCTGTACTGCCACTAAATGAGACCCCTCACGAATGTGTGTTTGCCTTTCCCAGGAAGTCTACCTCCAGGGTCTTGCTCCCAACATGGCTGACAGTTCCTGGACCTGTCCTCCTCCGGAAGCATATGTGGAGCCATGAATTGGATCCCTTGGTTGAGAAAGTCCACCTCCTACAGCAAACCCGCAGTACGCCTACGTGGCACACCCCGATGGACGAAAGGTCACATTCTCCCTCCGGGACCTGGCACCCGCTGGGTCCCCACCTACGACTGTAGACCTGACACCACTTCCCGCCTCCAGCGAACCCCCACCCCAACGGGATCCATCCTCCCACTGGATGCACTCGGATGACAAAGACGAGAACAACACGCTCCCGGAGTCGCGCCCATATCACCACCTGGACCGAGGCGACCGCGGCGGAGAGTCAAAGCCCCCAACAGACTTAATTTGTAATGTTTTCACCACCCCCACCGGTCTTTTTTTTTTAAACAGGGGGTGAATGTGGTAGTCGCCACTAGTGGCATATTATATGTATTACGGCATTGCCCGTATATTACAGGTACGATGGTAAATCCCTGCCTGCTGGCTCCTCCCAGTCGGCGGTGTATAAAAGTGTGTGCTCTCCTGCGCTGCAGCCATTCTGGTTCCAGCTGCAGGAGGCACAACATCTTGTTCAATAAAGCCTCGATTGTTCCACCATTCTTGTCCCGTGGTAATTGACGGTACATCAGTGGGAAAATCTGTATTGTTACTGATCTCGGTTTCTCATCCTCTTCCAGAACCTGCTGACCGTGATGCCCGTTTCACTTACGGTGAGTCTCTCCGAAATGTCTGCTGTTCTGACTTCACTTTGTCCAACATGGCTGAATGCTGACTCGGTTAGGGAATGCCGTTGATTAACCGTGTCCCCGAGTTGAGAATTTGGTCAAGGAACCTGAGCACAGCCATGTGTATTTATCTAGCACCTGGTAATAGAACAGCCTTGCGTCCCAGCACGGTGGCACAGTGGTTAGCACCGCTGCCTCACAGCTCCAGAGACCCGGGTTCAATTTCGACATTGGGTGACTGTGTGGAGTCTGCACGTTCTCCCCATGTGTGTGTGGGTTTCCTCCGGGTGCTCCGGTTTCCGCCCACAGTCCAAAGATGTGCAGGTTAGATGGATTGGCTATGTTATATTGCTCCTTCATGCCAAAAGGCTCGGTGGGGTGACTGGGTTATGGGGATAGGGTGGAGGAGTGGATTTAAGTTGGGTGCTATTTCGAAAGGCCGGTGCAAACTCGATGGGCCAACTGGTCTCCTTGTGCATCGTAAATTCTATGATCCCCACTGATGGAACCAGGTTATTCTCAAACCGGCAATGGGCTCTTTGTTTCCACGCAAGGTTTTTTAATCTCCCTCTGCTCCCTATCTCTCTAACCACCTCCCGTCTCCTATAACCCCTCCCTATCTCTGTGATCTCCTCCAGCCCCTAAAGCCCTCCCAATCTCTATAACATTCTCCATCCTCTATAACCCCTCCCTAGCACTGTAACCTCCTTCCGTTCCCTCCAACCCTCCCTATCTCTGTAACCCCCTCCAACCTTCCTTTCTCGCTCACCTCCCCATCCCCTCTGACTCTTCCTCTCTCTGTAACCTCCTCCAGAACCTAGAACCCTCCCTATGTCTGTAACCTCCTCCAGAACTTACAACCCTTCCTATCCCTGTAACCTCCTCCAGAACCTACAACCCTTCCTATCCCTGTAACCTCCTGCAGTCCCCTTCTGACGTGGGGGATGGCTTGTCTGGATTATGGACCTTGTATCTGGAGAGTTGGGGGTTGAGGGGAGGGCGGGGGGGGGAGGGGGCAGCGGGGGAGGGAGGGGAGGGGGCAGGGCAGGGGGCCCAAATCAATGTCCCTCTGGCAGAGGGAGAGAGAGAGAGAGAGAGATCTCCTCCAGCTGTAAATGGAGAAACTCCAGGAGCTGATTACGCATCCACACTGAATCAGCGATTTAAAATGATGGCCTGTCCCTTCTCAGGTAAGTGAATGTAACCGTGTGATGATCTTCACCCCAGACTGCTCCGCTGTTGGCGCATTGTCTTTCCTTCAGCCCCTGTTCACTAATCTCTCTCTCTCTCTCTCTCTCTCTCTCTCTCTCTCCGATCTTTCTCTCTCTCTCCCTCTCTCTGATATCTCTCTCTCTCTCCACAGACTATTACAGACTGCGTGTCGTCGGACTCATTGTGGCTGCCGTGCTCTGTGTGATCGGAGTGATTATCCTGATGGGTGAGTCTCCGCGGCGAAGCACACCATGGTCTCGTGTGGCCTCCTCCCCTTCCTTCCTCTGCCCTGCAGCCATTCAGCCCATCCTGATCCTGCTGGCATTCTGCAAGTACAGCTCGCCTTGTCCCCTATCCCCCGTCATTTTAATAGAATTTACAGTGCAGAAGGGGGCCATTCGGCCCATCCAGTCTGCACTGGCTCTTGGAAAGAGCACTCTGCCCATGCCCACACTTCCACCCTATCCCCATAACTCAGTAACCCCACCCAACACTAAGGGCAATTTTGGACACTAAGGGCAATTTAGCATAGCCAATCCACCTAACCTGCATATCTTTGGACTGTGGGAGGATACCGGGGCACCCTGGAACGTACCCACGCACACACTGGGAGAACACCCTGTCACCCTGCTCTTTCTTTGAACATACTTAATGACCCAGCCTGTCTCCAGCCCTCTGCAATAAAGAATTGCACAGATCTAGGGGCTGGTTTTGTACAGTGGGCTAAACAGCTGGTTGAAAGTGCCGGCACACAGGTTCAATTCCCATACCGGCCTCCCCGAACAGGCATCGGAATGTGGCGACTAGGGGCTTTTCACAGTAACTTCATTTGAAGCCTACTTGTGACAATAAGTGACAATAAGTTATTATTATATTATTAGATCCATAACCATAGAATCCCTACAGTGCAGAAGGAGGCTATTCGGCCCTTCGAGACTCTCTGACCCTCTGAAAGAGCATCCTACCTAGGCCCACTCCCCAACTCTATCCCCGTAACCCCACCTAATCTACACATCTTTGAACACCAAGGGCAATTTATCATGGCCAGTCCACCTAACCTGCACATGTTTGTACTGGGGGAGGAAACCGGAGCACCCGGAGGAAACCCACGCAGACACTGGGAGAACGTGCAAAACTCCACACAGGCCATCACCCGAGGCTGGAAATCGAACCCGGGATCCTGGTGCGTGAGGCAGTAGTGCTAGCCACTGTGCCACAAGTGTCACCCCCACTGACGGAAGAAACTCCTCCTCATCTCTGTCTTCAATGGGGCGCCTCCTTCTCCACAAGAGGAAGCACTATGGAATGGTAGAACAGGCTGGTGGGGCTGAATGGTCTCCCCTTAATCTCTCAGTCACTTATTAAACTGGTTCTGGAAGCTGTTTATCATCCAGTCATAATGTGGTGATAATGGTCGACAATCCACACACATCCTTCATTTCCTGATCTAGCCAATCAATTAACATGATAAAGGCCTCTGCTGTTTTATATCTCGGATGAGCAAGGTGTGTCTCTGGTGCATCTGGAGCGGCGGCTGGCTTGAAGCCTCTGTGACCTGTGTCCTTTGCCCAGCGCCCACAGTACGGCCCTGTGTGGCACAACAGAATCCCTGTGACCGACTCTGGCTTCCAGCCAGCATTTTCATCAACGGTCTCTTGTGAAATTTATATTTCCACTGACTGATCTTTTGCTGTTGCTGCTTCGCCGCTGAATTCCGTTCAACAACTTGCTTATACAACAGACTTCACACAAAGGCGCAATCTGACACCAAATCACATCGTGGGTCTGGTGACCAAAACTGTAACTGTCCTGGGAGTGTTTGATGGGGACAGTGTAGAGGGAGCTTTACTCTGTATCTAACCCTGTTTGTAACTGTCCAGGGACTGTTTGATGGGGACGGTGTAGAGGGAGCTTTACTCTGTAACTTTACAGATTTGAACATTATCTCTTAGTTGGCGTATTGTGCAAACAGTCTGGACTTTGAACTTTGTTTCTTCGATGTGCTATTATTTTAATGATCTGATAACTGCTTTATCTTTCTCTCCTAGCTGGGAAATGCAGGTGCAAGTTTAACCAGAATAAGAGGTTTGTGTTTGTTTTGTGTTTTACTACAAATTAGCACACTGGGCTGAATCGCTGGCTTTTAAAGCAGACCAAGGCAGGCCAGCAGCACGGTTCGATTCCCGTACCAGCCTCTCCGAACCAGTGCCGGAATGTAGCGACTAGGGGCTTTTCACAGTAACTTCATTGAAGCCTAATTGTGACAATAAGCGATTTTCATTTCATTTTTTAATTTCATTTCATATAGACGGCACTGCAATCACTCAATTTCCCCCGTCCTACACTACTGGGGGCTCCATTGACCAGAATCTGGCAAGGAGCATCTCCTTCAAGAGAGGATCTAACCATGGCCCCTTAACATTCAACGGCATTGCCTTCGCTGAATCCCCCATAATCAACATCCTGCGGGTTACCATTGAGCAGAAACTCAACTGGACCCAGCCACATTAATCCTGTGGCTACCAGAGCAGGTCAGAGACTAGGAATCCTACGGTTAGTAACTCACCTTCTGACCTCCCAAAGTCTGTTCACCATCTACAAGGCACAAGTTAGGAGTGTGATGGAATGCTCTCCACTTACCTGGATGAGTGCAGCTCTAACAACATTCATGAAGCTCGACACCATCCAGGACAAAGCAGCCCTGCTTGACTGGCACCCCTGCCACCATTGACACAGTGTCAGCTGCGTGCACATTCTACAAGATGCACTGCAGCAACTCACCAAGACTCTTTAGGCAGCACCTTCCAAACCCACGGCCTCTACCATCTAGAAGGACAAGGCAGCAGATAACTGGGAACCCCACCACCTGGAGGTTCCTCTCCAAGTCACTCACCACCATGACTTGGAAATATATCAGCAGTTCCTTCACTGTCGCTGGGTCAAAATCCTGGAACTGCCCTCCCTAACAGCACGGTGGGTATACCTACACCTCAGGCACTGCAGCAGTTGAACGGGCAATTAGGGAATGGGCAATAAATGCTGGTCCTATAAACCTTGGGGCCAAGGTAGCCACTCTCTCTCTACCCCTCCACGTTGGGAGAGTAAAAGAGGGAAGGCGTCTATTTCCAACCCCTCCCCCCTCCTCTCCCAACACACAACTCAACTCATCTGAATATGTGTTCCCCACACACCTGTTCAGGAACTCGCTGGTCACTACCAACTTCTTTGAAATGTTTGACCGATGTCAAAGGGTGATTAATCCCAGTTTTGTGACAAGAGACAACAGGGTGGGTCGACCAGGATTGTATGGGGGCCGGGGTGGAGGGGCGGGAGAGGTGGGCGAAGGGGGTGGGGTGGGGTGGGGGTACTGGCGCGGGGGGGGGGGGGGGGGGCAGGAGGAGGCTGGTTCTGGTTGGCCAGAGGGTTTCCATGACTTGTTGGAATGAGATTCTCAATGTGGACATGTTGGGCTGGCTTTATCGGCCACACCCGCCACAAGATCACCACAGTCGGGACGGGAACCATTTAAAGGTCCGAGGACCTCGGGCAGGAATTCTAGTCGCTGAGAGGGCACCGCTGAAAAATCCCACCTGTAAATTGTGCCTCTTGTTCCAGGACCCGGTCCAACAGCGGAGCCGCAACGGCTCAACATCTCCTCCAACCAGGTGAGTGAGGGAGGGGTGCGAGATGGAGGGAGGGAGGGGGTGCGAGATGGAGGGAGGGAGGGGTGCGAGATGGAGGGAGGGAGGGGTGCGAGATGGAGGGAGGGAGGGGTGCGAGATGGAGGGAGGGAGGGGTGCGAGATGGAGGGAGGGAGGGGTGCGAGATGGAGGGAGGGAAGGGTGCGAGATGGAGGGAGGGAGGGGTGCGAGAAGGAGGTGTGCGAGATGGAGGGAAGGAGGTGTGCGAGATGGAGAGAGGGGGGAGGGAGGGAGAGAGGGAGGGAGGGAGAGGGTGGGGTGGGGTGAGGGTGGGGTGGGGGGGTGAGGGTGGGGTGGGGTGAGAGGGGGAGGGAGGGTGAGGTGAGAGGGGGAGGGAGGGTGGGGTGAGAGGGGGAGGGAGGGGTGTGAGATGGAGGGAGGGAGGGGTGCGAGAAGGAGGGGTGCGAGATGGAGGGAAGGAGGTGTGCGAGATGGAGAGATGGAGGGAGGGGTGCGAGATGGAGGGAGGGAGGGAGAGGGGGGGAGGGGGGAGGGAGGGAGAGGGGGGAGGGAGGGAGAGAGGGAGAGAGGGGGGAGGGTGTGGGTGGGGTGAGAGGGTGGGGTGAGAGGGTGGGGTGAGAGGGGGAGGGAGGGTGGGGTGAGAGGGGGAGGGAGGGTGGGGTGAGAGGGGGAGGGAGGGAGAGAGGGTGGGGTGAGAGGGGGAGGGAGGGAGAGAGGGTGGGGTGAGAGGGAGGGGGAGGGAGGGAGAGAGGGTGGGGTGAGAGGGGGAGGGAGGGAGAGAGGGTGGGGAGAGAGGGTGGGGTGAGAGGGGGAGGGAGGGAGAGAGGGGGGAGGGAGAGAGGGTGGGGTGAGAGGGGGAGGGAGGGAGAGAGGGTGGGGTGAGGGGAGGGAGGGAGAGAGGGTGGGGTGAGAGGGGGAGGGAGGGAGAGAGGGTGGGGTGAGAGGGGGAGGGAGGGAGAGAGGGTGGGGTGAGAGGGGGAGGGAGGGAGAGAGGGTGGGGTGAGAGGGGGAGGGAGGGAGAGAGGGTGGGGTGAGGGGGAGGGAGGGAGAGAGGGTGGGGTGAGAGGGGGAGGGAGGGAGAGAGGGTGGGGTGAGAGGGGGAGGGAGGGAGAGAGGGTGGGGTGAGGGAGGGAGGGAGAGGGTGGAGTGAGAGGGAGGGAGGGTGGGGTGAGAGGTAGGGAGGGTGGGGTGAGAGGTAGGGAGGGTGGGGTGAGGGAGGGTGGAGTGAGAGAGGGAGGGAGGGAGAGGGTGGAGTGAGAGAGGGAGGGAGGGAGGGTGGGGTGAGAGGGAGGGAGGGTGGGGTGCGAGAGGGAGGGGTGAGAGATGGAGGGAGGGTGGGTGAGGCGAGAGATGGAGGGAGGGAGGGTGAGAGGGAGGGAGGGTGAGAGGGAGGGAGGGTGAGAGGGACGGGGGTGAGAGATGGAGGGAGGGTGGGTGAGAGGGAGAGAGGATGGAGTGAGGGGGAAGGAGGGAGAGAGGGTGGGAGTGAGAGGGAGAGAGGGAGAGAGGGTGGAGTGAGGGAGGGAAGAAGGGTGGGGTGAGAGGGAGGGAAGGAGGGTGGGTGAGAGGTGGGGTGTGAGAGGGAGGGAGGGTGGGGTGAGAGGGAGGGAGGGTGGGGTGAGAGAGGGAGGGGCGAGAGATGGAGGGAGGGTGGGTGAGGCGAGAGATGGAGGGGGGTTGAGAGGGAGGGAGGGTGAGAGGGATTGGGGTTGAGAGATGGAGGGTGGGAGGGTGGAGTGAGAGATGGAGGGAGGGAAAGGGGAGGGCGTGAGAGATGGAGGCGGTTGTGTTATGCTGCTTCGGATAACACAGGCTGCTACTTGATGCAGTCTTAACTAAAGGATGCTCCAGACTCTGAAATGAGTTGAACGTGTTTATTGAACTATTAACACAATTCGCAAATGAGTTCGACCCTCTGCTAATCTAACTGTAGTAACTCAGTCTAACTGTACCAGCTTACTCTAAGCCACGTGCTGGGGTAAGATGCTGCTGATCAGCCCTGTCTAACTCTCTAGATGTCTGTCTGTGGAAAGAGTCAGGTGTGAGTGCCTCATCCCTTTTATAGTGTTTATGTCATGCCCCCTTGTGGTGATGCCACATCTGAGTGTCCTGACTGCCCATTGGTTGTGTCCTATTCTGTGTGTTCATTGGTTGCCTGTTTGCATATCATAACACGAGGGAGGGGTTAGAGATGGGGGGTGGTTGAGATACGGGGAGGAAGGAGTGAGAGGGAGGGAGGAGTGAGAGATGGAGGGGGCAGAGGTAGGAGAGGGAGGGAGGGTGGGGTGGGGGAGGGAAGGAGTGGTGAGGGATGGAGGGAAGGAGGTAGGGGAGTTGGAGAGAGTGAAGGGGGTGAGAGATGCCAAGGAATGGGCAGGAGAGCGGGGCAAAATGCATGTCCCCCCGTCCACCCGCCCCATCCTATGAAACAGTGGCTGTGGGATCTTCCCATTCATGACCGTGACTGAACAATAAACTGATTATATTCTCTTTCTCTGTGTTTCTCTCTCTTTCTCTCTCTCAGGTGAAGCAACTGAATGTTAAAACTTCACCAGACGTCGCTGAACGACCCCAGGATCGAGGGGCCAAGAACTGTTAACCCCCTCACACCCCACCCTCACACCCCACCCTCACCCCACTTCTCCCCCTGTATCCCCCCCTCGCCCCCTCCCCTTCTGCCTTCTGTATAGTGTGTCTATTTATGACTGGCCTATTTACCTCTCAATCCCTATATGGGGAAGGGGTGATAGTAAGGGGAGGGTGGAGGGCGGGGGGGGATAATTGTAATAATCTCTGATCCCAGTGTGGGGCTCCAGCAGGGTTCGTCTGTGGTGGGGGGGGGGGGGGGGGGGAGATGTTAATCCCTTTTTGTGTTCTGTGTGTGTGTGTGTGCCTGTGTGTCTATGCTGCCATATGCAACGCTATTGCTGATCTCCGGAAGCTGGCCATGCCTTTGGGTTATATTTTTAATGCCACCCGGCAATGATTATTAGAGTTGTAAAATCTCTCTTACCTCTCCTGCTTCGAGTACTCTCTGTCGTGACGTTTGGCCTTTCGTCTCGCTGCAGTATTGTACTCCTCACAGCCCCTGGTTCGTTTGACCCTTCTCAGATCCGCCTTGTCCTGTTCAGCCCCCCTGAGCCTGTTAAACAGGAACAAGAGGAGGCCCATTCAGCCCCCTCAAGCCTGTTACACAAGAACAAGAGGAGGCCCATCCCCCCCCCCCCCCCCCCCCGAGCCTATTCCTCCACTTCAGTCAGATTGTGGCTCTTCTGGATCTTCACTCCTTCTCCCCACCCTGGCTTCCTAACACTCCAATCTCGAATTTGAAATTTTACAATTGACGCCTCCCAGCCTCAACAGCCCAATTTTGGGACAGATAGTTCCAGATTCCCACTTCCCCCTTTGTGTGAGGAAGTGAACGTCCCGGCTCCAGTTTTAAGGTTCTGTTGCCCACTCTCTTGTAGCCCCCCCCCCCCCCCGCACCAGAGGAAACAGTTTATCTCTCTCGACTCTTGTCAAATCCTCTAATCCACTCAAACCTCTCAATTCGATTGCCCCCTTCATCTCCCAGACCCGGAGTGCATTGAAACCTCGTCTGTGCGACCTGCCCTCGGAATTTAAAGGGGAGGGGATCCCATTGCTCAACTGTGAAGGGGTAGCGTGGGTGGGGAGGGGGGGTTGCTGTCACTGTGCCTGGTCCAGTGAGAACGTTGTGCACGGGTTTGTAACTATGCAAGTCTAAGTGGGGCTGGGATCAACAGTGGACTGAGTGATAAGGGTGAGGCGAAGGGGATGCTGGCAGTCTTTTGGGGAGAACTATCTTCAAAACGTGCCTCATTCTCTGGTGCCCCTCACCCGAGGAGTGGCAACTTCTCGCAGTGTGAGGCAGAGGCCTGGGATCTTTGCACTGAGTCTGGTGATTCAGATCCATACTTCTGTCCATGGCCTGCCCTTACAAACGCGTCCGCATTCGTAACAGGGAGGGATCTTCTGGCCTCGTCGAAGTCCACCCCTCGCACCGGGTTCCCCGACAGCGGAAGAGTGAGCCGCAAAGTCTCATTGGCGGTCAATGGCTTGTTACGGGAAGATGCACTGCTAGGTGTGGGGAAAAAAGGCAGCCTGTGTATCTAAACTGCAAGCAGACTGAGTCACAGAGTGGATAAGGAATTGGGATTTACAACATAGAGACGACAGAGCCTAGTTAATTACTGCACTACAGCAAACTGTCTACATAGACTAGTTAATAAGTGCACTACAGCAGGCAGCCTACAGAGTCTAGTTAAACAGCACGCTACAGCAAACAGACTGCAGAGTCTAGTTAATTATTGCACCACAGCAACCAGACTACAGAGTCTAGTTAATCAGCGCACTACATCAGCCAGTCTGCAGAGTCTAGTTAACGCACTACAGTAGGCAGTCTACAGAGTCTATTTAAACAGTGCACCACAGCAAAAATTCCACAGAGTATTTAAACAGCACACTATAGCAAACAGTCTGCAGAGTCTATTTAAACTGCGCACTACAGCAGGCTGTCTAGAGAGTCTATTTAAACAGCGCACTACAGCAGGCAGTCTACAGAGTCTACTTAAACAGCACACTATAGCAAACAGTCTACAGAGTCTACTTAAACCATCAGTGTAGTGCAGCACGGTTGCATCACAGCGCCGAGGACCCTGGTTCGATCCCGGCCCTGGGATAATTGTCCGTGTGGAGTTTGCACATTCTCCTTGTGTCTGCATGGGTCTCACCCCAACAACCCAAAAGGATGTGCAGGGTAGGCGATTGGCCACACTAAATTGCCCCTTACTCTAAATTTAGTTTTAAAAACTCGTTCAATGTACTAATGCAAAGAAAACTGACTGAACTACAGCAAAGTCTCTGGCTGAAACATGGGTTTGCTTCCCCAGCAGAATCTAGTGAGTAGAAGGTAGTTACTTAATAAGAGGATGGAGAAGGAGGGGGGGGGGGGGGGGGGGGGGGAAGCTTCCCAGTTGAGTTAGGACTCGCCACGAGGAGAGTCTGAACTCGCCACCCTCCGATTGTCCCTGGGTGCCAAATGTGGTGTGGCAGTGCCGCTAATGGTGGGAGGGTGTGGCTGCAGTGTGTAGGCTGACATCGGGGGCTGGATTCTTCGCCGGTGGGATGCTCCATTTTACCGGCAGCCCGGGGGTTTCCCGCCGGCGTGGGGCTGCCCCACAATGGGAAACCCCATTGACCAGCTGCCGTAACGGAGCATCCCGCTGAAACAGATATGTGGGGCGGACACTCCAGCCCAGGATTTCCCATTCTAAATGCACCGGCATTGGGGAAGAGGGGTTAGTTGTGGTTCAGGAGGGGAAGAGAGATTTTGGGCTATTGTGTTGATTGCTTTCAAATCACTTGTAATAAATGTTCAATTTATGGGGTGTCTGTGAAATCTGATACTGTCTTAAATATTTTCTGATATGTGGAATGGAATGAGAGTAATGAATTCTTCAAGAAAGATTAATAAAGAAGGTTTCACCAATGTTTGCTTTTGCGTATGTATGGTTTTGAAATATCAATCATGTACACTTCTGAGATTACACCGTGGAACGAGAGCTGAAGCCATTTTTCTAAAGACCTCCGACCCACAAGGCCATGATTGCAACACAGAAACTGCCCGTTCGGCCTATCGGCTCCCTTTCGGCATTCCTGCCCCACACGAGCCTTCTCGCACCATCCCTCTTCATCCCCCCCCCCCCATCACCATATCCTTTTATTCCTCTCTCCCCCATGTTTACCCCACAAATACATTGACAAGTTTTACCTCAACCACTCCCCGTGGGATCGAGCCCCACATTCTCCCCACTCCCCGTGGGAACACATCTCACATTCTCCCGAATTCCCATGGGAGGGAGTCCCACATTCTCCTCACTAGCCATGGGAGCCAGTCCTACATTCTCCCCATGGGAGTGCATCCCACATTCTCCCGAATCCCCATGGGACCAAGTCCCACATTCACTCCACATCCCGTGGGAGCCAGTCCCACTCGCCGTAGGAGCCAGTCCCACTCGCCGTGGGAGCCAGTCCCACTCGCCGTGGGAGCCAGTCCCACTCGCCGTGGGAGCCAGTCCCACTCGCCGTGGGAGCCAGTCCCACTCGCCGTGGGAGCCAGTCCCACTCGCCGTGGGAGCCAGTCCCACTCGCCGTGGGAGCCAGTCCCACTCGCCGTGGGCGCCAGTCCCACTCGCCGTGGGCGCCAGTCCCACTCCCCTTGGGAGCCAGTCTCACTCCCCTTGGGAGCCAGTCTCACTCCCCTTGGGAGCCAGTCCCACATTCTCCCCACTCCCTGTGGGAGCCAGTCCCACATTCACCCCACTCGCTGTGGGAGCGAGTCCCACATTCTCCCCACTCTCTGTGGGAGAGAGTCCCACATTCTCCCCACTCCCTGTGGGAGCGAGTCCCACATTCTCCCCACTCCCTGTGGGAGCGAGTCCCACATTCTCCCCACTCCCTGTGGGAGCGAGTCCCACATTCTCCCCACTCCCTGTGGGAGCGAGTCCCACATTCTCCCCACTCCCTGTGGGAGCGAGTCCCACATTCTCCCCACTCCCTGTGGGAGCGAGTCCCACATTCTCCCCACTCCCTGTGGGAGCGAGTCCCACATTCTCCCCACTCCCTGTGGGAGCGAGTCCCACATTTTCCCCACTCTCTGTGGGAGCGAGTCCCACATTCTCCGCATTCCTGTGGGAGCGAGTCCCACATTCTCCCCACTCTCTGGGTAAAGAAATCTCTCCTGAATTCCCATTAGATTTATTAGTGACTGTTGAATATTGATGGCCCCGAGTTCTGGTCTCTCTCTGACAAAAATGGAAACACCTCTCCATCAACCCAATCGAAAGCCTTCCAGAATTTTAAAGACCTCAATCAAGTCACCTCTTCAGCCTTCTCGTTTCCTGAGAAAAGACTCCTGGCCTATTCAGTCTTTCCAGATCGTTACAACCACTTGGGTCTGGGGTCTTCTTGGTAAATCTTTTTTCCCTTCATCCACAGTGTATATATAAACTTTTATAAGACAGGACTCAGAGTGTGGTGTAACCAAGGAATATGGAGACCAGAACTGTGTACAGTACTTCCGAGTGTGGTCTAACCGAGGGATATGGAGACGAGAACTGTGCGCAATGTTCCCAGTGTGGTCTAACCAAGAGATATGGAGACCAGAACTGTGCACAGTGCTCCGAGTGTTGTATAACCAAGGAATACGGAGAGATGAACTGTGAACAGTGCTCCCAGAGGGGCCTAACCGAGAGATACGGAAACTGGAACTGCACAGTGCTCCAAGTGTGGTCTAACCTGGGGATATGGAGACTGGAAACGTGCACAGTGCTTCAAGTGTCGTCTCACAGAGGGATATGGAGACCAGAACTGTGCACAGTGCTTCAAGTGTCGTCTAACAGAAGGATATGGAGATCAGAACTGATAACAGTCCTCCCAATTGTGGTCTAACCAAGGGATATAGAGGCCAGAACTGGGCACAGTGCCCCAAATGTAGTCTAACAGGGATATGGAGATCGGAACTGTGAACAGTGCTCCAAGTGTGGTCTAACCAAGGGATATGGAGTGTCAAACAGTGCATTGTGCCCCAAGTGTGCTTTAACCAAGGGATAAGGAGAGCGGAACTGTGTAAAGTGCTTCAAGTGTAGTCTAGCTGAACAATGTGGAGACTGGAACTGTGCACAGTGCTCCAAGTGTGGTCTAACCGAGGAATATTGTTATAATCCCAGCTGATGTTATAACTGGACAGGAAGATCCCAGAATTGAATCCTGGCTCTAACATTCACCTTTCTTTACCATAAAATGGAGGAACAGAGTCACAGGACCCCTAATTAGCTTTAAGAACAAGAACAAAATCATTAAATGTAAAAGAATGGAGTGTCATCCAATATTCCTTTATTTTTCCCTTAGGTTAACAATGAAATGAAAATGAAAATCACTTATTGTCACGAGTAGGCTTCAATGAAGTTGCTGTGAAGAGCCCCTAGTCGCCACATTCCGGCGCCTGTTCGGGGAGGCTGGTACGGGAATTAGTCTCAGGTTTTGATTAAGATGGGTGACCCAGTACATTTGAAACTACAGGGGTCTCATAAGCACACACAGTCTTTTTTAAAACACAATGATTGGCTGTGGTCAAACATACACTCCACTCTGAGCCCAAGTTAGTGTCTATAGTTTTCTCCTCCGAATCCCCACAGATGATTGTCACATAAGAGTTTCCTGACTCCACTCCCCAAAACATGATTTAAAACTATCTCTCGTTATCATGCCTTCCCTCAGTGGTTTGTATGCCAAAATCCACTCCACATCTTCCAAAGGACTCTTGACCAGAGCTTCTGCTACACTTCCACCAGCGAATCCACCCCATGTGTTTACACAGATACCTTTTATGATTTCTTCTTCGCGACTGACTTTCACTGTGAACACAACTCTGATTAACCAGCTAATACTGTCTTCCTGATTACTTAAAAGGTTGGAGGCTGTAATAAGGTATCCCAAGCTTTAGAAATACTTCAATAACCTTTAGAATTACTTCAGATACCTTTAGAATCTTAACTCTTCACCAGACAATCCGGTCTCAGCATTTTCTGTGCTTTCGAAAAGAACGTTATCTTCTATTTCCAGATTCCAGAACCAACCGCCCTTTAGTTCCTCTGGAACTTGCTTTTGTTGCATTTTAATGCTTTGAGCCGAGCTAGGAGTTCTGCCTTCCTGTTCTTCCCCTTTCTCCAAATTCTGTCAGCAGAGCTGTGGAAGATGCTCCATCTCTGGCGGTCTTTCTGCAGCCTGACTTCCAGCTAAAACTGAAGAGCATGTTTTCCCTTACAAGGGCCTCTAGCTGTCAAGCAACTTTATCTACTCTTCATGCCACAGCACCCTATATCACATTGGAACTTCCCAACCAGCCCCCCCCCCCCGACACAGTAACACCTTTTTCCAGCATGGGTCTAACTATAAGTCCGTTCCAGGTACTGAAGCATATTATTAAACCTGCCTAAAACTAGATCTAATTTCTCATCTATACCAATCAAAATATAACTCCCTTAAAACTACCTTGGCTTTTCTAACGATATGGAAAACAAAACTGTGAACAGTGCTCCAAGTGTGGTCTAACCAAGGGAAATGGAGATCGGAACTGTGCACAGTGCTCCAGATGTGGTCTGACAAAGAAAAAAGAGAACAAAGAAAAGTACAGCACAGGAACAGGCCCTTCGGCCCTCCAGGCCTGTGCTGATCATGATGCCTCAACTAAAAACAAAACCTTCTGTCCTTACTAGGTCCGTATCCCTCTATTTCCTCCCTAATCATGTACCCATCCAGATGCTCTATTGCTAATGTCCCTGCTTCCACCACATCCTCAGACAGTTCTTTCTTGGCAGCCTGACTTCCAGCTAAAACTGAAGAGCATGTGTGAAAAACCTACCCTGCACATCTCCCTTAAACTTTCCCCTTCTCACCTTGAACCAGTGCCCCCTTGTGACACTTCCACCCTTGGAAAAAGCCTCTGACTGTCCATCTTGACTATGTCTCTCATAATTCTGTTGACCTCTGTCAGGTCTCCCCTCAGTCTCCATCTTCCCAGTGAAAACAATCCTAGTTTATTCAAACTCTCCTCATAGCCAACATCCTCGAGACCAGGCAACATCCTGGTGAACCTTCTTTGCTCTCTCTCCAAAGCTTCCACGTCCTTCTGATAATGTGGTGATCAGAACTGCACACAATACTCCAAAGCAATGTACCTTTAAGAAATGGAGCACCTCATATTACTGAAGTGATGTCAGAGGGTGGGGGGAGCTGAGCTGTGCTCACTTCTGCTTTTTGGGAGTTTTAGTTTGTTTTGAGGAAAAGAGCTTGGGTGTGTCTGTGTGTTTGCAGTAAGCTGGATCTGCTGTGATCTCTGCCAGGAAAGACTATCTCTGAATCATTTGGGTGATTTAAACTCATAATAGTAATGTCTTTAACCTGATGTGGTTCTATTTAAAAGCATTCAGTCTTTTGGAGGTTTGAAGGAACATTTTGAGGGATTATTTAGTGTTGTATTATTTTCGGGGTTATCTTTGAAGGGGTGGTAAGTGCTCCAATGTTTATTTAAAAAGGTTAAGTTGAATTCATGGAATAAACGTTGTTTTGTGTTTAAAAACCCACGTGTCCATAATTGTAATACCACACCTGGAGACCAAGTCGTATGCTTCAAAAGCAACAATCCATTAAAGGGAGAGGTTGGTTGAACTCCATGATACATTTTGTGGTTCTGAAAATGCTGCTCTCATAACAATACCTAGATTTGATCCTCCAAAATGCATCACCTCGTATTTGTCCAGGTAAATTTCACCTGCCATTCTGTGCCCAAGTCTCCAATCTATCTAGATTCTATTGTATCCTCTGACAATCCTCGGCACTATCAGCAACTCCACCAAACTTTGTTTCATCCGCAAACTTACTAATCACATTTTCCTCCAGATCATTTATACATACTACAACAGAGGTCCCAGCTCTTATCCCTGCGGAACACCATTAACTACAGATCTCCGTTCTGAAAACCACTCTTCCAGCACTACTCTCTATCTTCTATAACCAAGCCAATTCTGTATCCATCTAGCTAGCCCACCCCGAATCCCATGTGATTTTAGTTTTTGTACCAATCTGCCATCAGGGACCTTTTCAAACGTCTTACTAAAGTCCATATAAACTACATCCACAACTCTTCCCTCATCAATTTTCTTTGTCACCTCTTCAAAAAACTCAATCTAGTTGGTGACACAAGGGCCTTCCCCGTACAGAACCATGCTGCCTGCCACTAACTAATCCATTTTCCTGTAAATAGAACATAGAACATAGAACAGTACAGCACAGAACAGGCCCTTCAGCCCTCGATGTTGTGCTGAGCAATGATCACCCTACTCAAACCCACGTATCCACCCTATACCCATAACCCAACAACCCCCCCCCCCCCCCCATTACCTTACTTTTTAGGACACTACGGGCAATTTAGCATGGCCAATCCACCTAACCCGCACATCTTTGGACTGTGGGAGGAAACCGGAGCACCCGGAGGAAACCCACGCACACACGGGGAGGACGTGCAGACTCCGCACAGACAGTGACCCAGTCGGGAACCGAACCTGGGACCCTGGAGCTGTGAAGCATTTATGCTAACCACCATGCTACCGTGCTGCCCATCAATGTGAATGTGCATATATCCTGTCCCTCAGTATCTTTTCCAAAAACTTCCCAACCACTGAGGTCAGGCTGACTAGCCTATAATTTGCTGGGTTATCCCTGCTGCCTTTCTTAATAAGGGAATAACATTGGCTACTCTCCAGTCCTCTGAAACCTCGCTTGTGGTCAAAGAGGATGTGAAGATATCTGTTAAGGCTCCAGCTATTTCTCCCCTTGCCTCCTGCAGTAACCTGGGATAGATCCCATCCGGCGCCGGGGACTTGTCTACCTTAATGCAATTTAGGATACTCAATATTTCCTCCTTTGATATATTGACACTTCCTTCTTTGATATAACCAAGGGATATGGAGACCATAAATGTGTACTGTACTCTAAGTGTGGTTTAACCAATGGAAATTGAGACCTGAGCTATGCACAGTGCTCCAAGCATGATCTAACCAAAGGATATGAAGACAGGAACTGTGCACAGTGCTCCATGTGTGGTCTAACCAACGGATATGAAGACAGGAACTGTGCACAGTGCTCCAAGTGTGGTCTAACCAAGGGATATGGAGGCCGGAACTGTGCACAGTGCTCCAAGTGTGGTTTAACCAAGGGCTATGGAGAGAAGGACTGTGCATAGTGCTCCAAATATGGTCTAACCAAGGGATATGGAGAGAAGGACTGTGCACAATGCTCCAAGTATGGTCTAACCGAGAGATATGGAGACCGGAACTGTTCACAGTGCTCCAAGTGTGGCCTAATCGAGGGATATGGAGACCGGAACTGTTCACAGTGCTCCAAGTGTGGCCTAACCGAGGGATATGGAGACCGGAACTGTTCACAGTGCTCCCAGTGTGGTCGAACAGAGGGATATGGAGACCGGAACTGTTCACAGTGCTCCCAGTGTGGTCGAACAGAGGGATATGGAGACCGGAACTGTTCACAGTGCTCCAAGTGTGGCCTAACCGAGGGATATGGAGACCGGAACTGTTCACAGTGCTCCAAGTGTGGCCTAACCGAGGGATATGGAGACCGGAACTGTTCACAGTGCTCCCAGTGTGGTCGAACAGAGGGATATGGAGTCCAGAACTTTGCACAGTGCTCCAAGTGTGGCCTAACCGAGGGATATGGAGACCGGAACTGTTCACAGTGCTCCAAGTGTGGTCGAACAGAGGGATATGGAGACCGGAACTGTTCACAGTGCTCCCAGTGTGGCCTAACCGAGGGATATGGAGACCGGAACTGTTCACAGTGCTCCCAGTGTGGTCGAACAGAGGGATATGGAGACCGGAACTGTTCACAGTGCTCCCAGTGTGGTCGAACAGAGGGATATGGAGACCGGAACTGTTCACAGTGCTCCAAGTGTGGCCTAACCGAGGGATATGGAGACCGGAACTGTTCACAGTGCTCCAAGTGTGGCCTAACCAAGGGATATGGAGACCGGAACTGTTCACAGTGCTCCCAGTGTGGTCGAACAGAGGGATATGGAGTCCAGAACTTTGCACAGTGCTCCAAGTGTGGTTTAACCAAGGGGTATGGAGACCGGGGGCAGGATCCTCCTTACCGCTTCACCCGTTTTCTGGTGTGGCACGCCCCTGCCAGCCGCAGGATTCTCCGTTCTTCCAGCCTGCCAATGGGGTTTCCCATTGTGGGCAGCCCCACGCCGTCGGGAAATCTCCGGTGTAGTCTGACATAAGTTGTTGATGCACGTGATTTCTATCCCTTTGGGAATGAATATTAGCATTGGTTGTTTGTTTCTTTTTAATCGGCTTTCACTGGTACGGAGTAGCTCCTTGTGTGATCGGGGAGAGGTAGTGATTTTCTCCTGGCTTTGCTCACTGTTTAACCATTGTGCAGTCTGAGGAAACGTCATTGTGCAGACTGGCGCTGGTATTTACAGACAGGGCCAATTGCAGGCTGCTCACTGTGGTTAGACTGATGGGAGGTTTGTGCAGATCTGGGTGTCTCCCACAAGTATGGTGCTTGTCGGAAAATGATTGCATATTTAATCTGGAGAGTATTACATCACAGGCACAGTGACAGTATCAAGCTGCCTGAGTAATTTTAGATACAGAGTAAAGCGCCCTCTACACTGTCCCCATCAAACACTCCCAGGACAAGTTAAACACGGGCAACACGGTAGCACAGTGGTTAGCACAATTGCTTCTCAGCTTCAAGTTCCCAAGTTTGATTCCCACCTTGGGTCACTGTCTGGCAGAGTCTGCACGTTCTCCCCGTGTGTGCGTGGGTTTCCTCCGGGTGCTCCGGTTTCCTCCCACAGTCCAAAGATGTGCAGCTTAGGTGGATTGGCCATGCTAAATTGCCCCTAGTGTTGGGTGGGGTTACTGGTTTATGGGGATAGGGTGGAGATGTGGGCTTGGGTAGGGTGCTTTTTCCAAGAGCCAGTGCAGACTTTATGGGCCGAATGGCATCCTTCTGTACTGTAAATTCTGTCAACTCTGTAAAACATGGGGTTAGATACAAAGTAAAGCTCCCTCTACACTGTCCCCATTAAATTCTTCAAGGACAGGTACAGCATGGGGTTAGATACAGAGTAAAGCTTCCTCTATATTGTCCCCATCAAACATTCCCAGGACAGCTGCAGCACGGGGTTAGATACAGGAATCGAACCTGGGACTTTGGAACTGTGACATAACGGTGCTAACCACTGTGCTAATGTGCCATCCACTGGGCATTAAAGGGTCCGAGCGTGAGGGGGATTAGACTGGGTGGGATATTAAAGGGTGCGGGGAGTGAGGGGGATTAGATTGGGTGGGATATTAAAGGGTGTGAGAGTGAGGGGGATTAGACTGGGTGGGATATTAAAGGGTGCTAGAGTGAGGGGGATTAGACTGGGTGGGATATTAAAGGGTGTGGGGAGTGAGGAGGATTAGACTGGGTGGGATATTAAAGAATGCGGGGAGTGAGGGGGATTAGACTGGGTGGGATATTAAAGGGTGCGGGGAGTGAGTGGGGATTAGACTGGGTGGGATATTAAAGGGTGCGGGGAGTGAGGGGGATTAGACTGGGTGGGATATTAAAGGGTGCGGGGAGTGAGGGGGATTAGACTGGGTGGGATATTAATGGGTGTGGGGAGTGAGGGGGATTAGACTGGGTGGGATATTAAAGGGTGCGGGGAGTGAGGGGGATTAGACTGGGTGGGATATTAATGGGTGTTGGGAGTGAGGGGGATTAGACTGGGTGGGATATTAATGGGTGTGGGGAGTGAGGGGGATTAGACTGGGTGGGATATTAAAGTGTGTGGGGAGTGAGGGGGATTAGACTGGGTGGGATATTAATGGGTGTGGGGAGTGAGGGGGATTAGACTGGGTGGGATATTAATGGGTGTGGGGAGTGAGGGGGATTAGACTGGGTGGGATATTAATGGGTGTGGGGAGTGAGGGGACTGGAATTCGGAACTGCTGTGATCTAATTGAAAAGTAAGTGAGCTCCAGAAACTGAGAGCCCTCCCCGATTCCAGTGTGAAATAGGCCGGGAGGAGAAAGCTTCCAATGCAGTTGGATCTCAGGAGAGATGTGGGGGATGGTTGTGAAAAACAGTAAGGAGGTGAGGAGCTCACTGAAATCCCCTTGAGGGACAGGGAACAGGATCAGTCACGCTCCTGTTTCTAACTCACGGTTCTGCTGCACAGCTAGGGTTAGGCTGCTCGTCTCTGACAAGCAACACCTTGTTATGTGAGGCCACTCTGTACTTAACAGAGACTGTCTGAAACCGCCAGCAACAACACTGCATTTATATAGCGGCCTGAAGACAAAAAACAACCCCAAGGTGCTTCACACCAGTAATCTATCAAACCCAACCTCCCACCGGGAGATAGTAGGCACAGGCGACTGAAAGCTCAGTCAAAGAGTTCGGTTTTAAAGGGGCACCTTCAAAGACCAGAGCGAGAGATAGAGAATGAGAAACAGAGTGACAGAGAGAATATTGGAGAGTGAGAGAGAGCCAGAGGGAGAGAGACAGAGAGAGACAGACAAAGAGAGTTACAGAACAAAGAGATCTAGGGGTACAGGTTCATAGCTCCTTGAAGGTGGAGTCGCAGGTGGACAGGGTGGTGAAGATGGCATTCAGCACGCTAGGTTTTATTGGTCAGAATATTGAATATAGGAGTTGGGACGTCTTGTTGAAGTTGTACAAGACATTGGTTAAGACCCCCACACATGGAATACTGTGTTCAGTTCTGGTCACCCTATTATAGGAAGGATATTGTTAAACGAGAAAGAGTGCAGAGAGATTTACTAGGATGCCACTATAACTTGATGGTCTGAGCCAAAAGGAGAGGCTGGATAGACTGGGACCTTTTTCCCTGGAGTGTAGGAGGTTTAGGGGTGAACATATAGAGGTCTATGAAATAATGAGGAGCATCGATAAGGTAGATAGTCAACATCTTTTCCCAAAGGCAGAGCCTAGAACTAGAGGACATAGGTTTAAGGTGAGAGATACAGAAGAGACCAGAGGGGAAATTTCTTCACACAGAGGGTGGTGAGCATCTGGAACGGGCTGCCAGAGGCAGTGGTAGAGGCGCGTACAATTTTTTCCTTTAAAAAAACAATTGGACAGTTACATGGGCAGGGTGGGTACAGAGGGATATGGGCCAAATGCAGGAAAGTGGGGACTAGCTTAGTTACAGAAACTGGGATGCATGGACCAGCTGGGCCGAAGGGCCTGTTTCCATGCTGTAAACATCTGTGACACCATAAACATGCGGAGAGAGACAGAGAGAGAGAGAAAGATGCGGAGAGAGAAACAGAGAGGCAGCAAGAGAAAGAGAATTGGAGAGATACAGAGAGAGAGAGAGAGAGACAAAGACTGAGACAGATACAAAGAGAACAGAGAAAGACAGAGAGAGAGGCAGAAAAAACAGAGAACGAGCGAGAGAAACAGATAAGAGAGAGAGAGAGAGGCTGTGATCTAACCAAATTCGTTGTCAGTGTTGTGGTCCCAGTCAGATGTCCAACCTTTGGACCAGGTTATCCCCGAGCTGATGTAGATGCTGGGGTGGTGCCATGGTATTCAGAGGGGGATGTCAGTGACACTCCAGTGGGTCCATAGTCGACTGGAGGAGCCCCAGAGGCTGTGGGCGCAGGAGGTGCCGCCGGCAATGCGTGGCACTGAGGCCAACACTACGAGGGTGGCGGTCGCATTGGAGAGTCTGGAGCACAATGTCAGCACCATGAAGAAAGGTGTCAAAGGCTTTGATCAATCAGTGACGTCCATGGCTGACCACCTCGACAACATGTCCCAGTCACTGGTGAACATGTTCCTGAAGCAGGTGGACATATTTAAGGCACTGTGGAGCTTGTCCCATTCTCAGGTGGGCATTGCTGAGGCGCGGCAGAGTGTGGCCTGTTCACAGAAGAGCGTCGCTGAGGGCATTGACACCACGGCGCAGAGAATGGGGTGCCGCCAGATGTGGCTGAGCCAGATGACGCAGGAGCCCCTGGGACTCAATCCAGTTGCCCCTCCATCCCCAGGTGACCCCGAGGGCCCTACAGGCACTGACCCACAGGGAGATGACAATGGCAACCAGCTTTCTCGGATCCCTCCCTCCTGACAATGGTGCTTCTTAGGGTCAACGGCGGAACAGGGTGGCACGGCGAGTCATGTGGCATTGGCAAGTCAGCCGGGGCTCTCCGGTCCCAAGTCCTTCAGAGGACGCCCACCTGATGCATCAAGGCCACAGGGCACAGTAAGAGGCAGATTGCCCCCACACCTGATGTTCATCCTGGGGACACACCTAGACGTAGCAGAGAGCACAGAGGGCTAAGCAGATAGAGAATCACTCAGAGGTAACTGGGGGGCACGGGGGGCACCATTGGTGGCTAGGGGCAGTTAGGGGTCATAAATGTACACTATTAAAACACGTTACACCCCGGGGACATGTGAAACCTCTGTCATATTATTCCGCACTGCGGTCCGGCCTGCACCCACTACGCCATTCAGTCTCTGCCCTCCCCAGCCCCAATCCCCCAGGCAGGGTTACCCTAGATCGGGGCTGCCACCCCAGGCATGCCACATGCATGTGATGGGTGTGAGCACTGTCAGCAGACAGGCAGGAGTCAGACTAAGGCACTGATTGATGAGCACCGGAGCTCAGCTCACAGTGGGTTATCATCACCCTCCTGCCTTGTATATTGACCCGCCAACATGGGCCCAGCACCCTGGAGTGGTGTTACACAGACCCTGGGAGGGTGGAACAGGGCAATTGGGAGGGGGGTGGGTAGGGGTAGGAAGGGTCATACCGGGGGTGGTTAGGGTGGGAGGTGAAATGAGGTTGAGATGGCGAATGAAGCCTTGAGGACTGTTTGAGGGCCTCCCTGCCGGCCTCTTGCCTGTCCTCCATCCTCCTGCTGCTCCTGCAGCTCCTCCTCGGGCTCACCCTCCAGCACCTCCTGGTCCGGCTTCTCCTCATCCCCCTCCTCCTCCAACGATGCCCCATGTCCCTCCTCCTTCATCGCCAGCACCTCGCCCCGCTGCTATGCCAGGTTGTAGTGGGCACAGCAGACTACCACAAAGCGGGCGGCTCTCCAGGAGGGGGATGTGTACTGCAGGGCACCACTGTGGTACCACTTGGGGGACTTCAATATGCAGGTGGATTGGGTAAATAACGTAGCCAGTGGATCCAAAGAAAAGGAATTCATGGAATGCTTACAAGATGGCTTTTCGGAACAGCTTGTCATGGAGCCCACAAGGGAGCAGGCTATTCTGGATCTAGTGCTATGTAATGAACCAGACTTTATAAAAGATCTTAAAGTAAGGGAACACTTAGGAAGCAGCGATCATAATATGGTTGAGTTCAGTCTGCAGTTTGAAAGAGAGAAGGCAAAATCGGATGTAATGGTGTTACAGTTAAATAAAGGTAATTACGAGGGCATGAGAGAGGAACTGGCGAAAATTGACTGGAAGCAGACCCTAGTGGGGAAGACAGCAGAGCAAAAATGGCAGGAGTTTGAGTGCATAATTGAGGACACTGTACAGAGGTTCATCCCCAAGAAAAGAAAGATTATCCGGGGAGGGATTAGACAGCCATGGCTGACAAAGGAGGTCAGGAAATGTATCAAAGAAAAAGAGAGATCCTATAAAGTGGCCAAAAGCACTGGGAAATCAGAAGATTGGGAAGGCTACAAAAACAAACAGAGGTTAACAAAGACACAAATAAGGAAGGAGAGGATCAAATATGAAGGCAGGCTAGCCAGTAATATAAGAAATGATAGTAAAAGTTTCTTTCAATACATAAGAAACAAACGACAGGCCAAAGTAGACATTGGGCGAATTCAAACTGATTCCGGAAGGCTAGTGATGGGAGACGAGGAAATGGCTGGAGAACTTAATAAGTACTTTGTGTCTGTCTTCACAGTGGAAGACATGAGTAATATCCCAAAAATTATAGAGGGTCAGGGGGCTGAGTTGAGTATGGTTGCCATTACAAAAGAGATGGTGCTAAAAAAGCTAAAAGGTCTTAAAATTGACAAATCTCCCGGCCCCGATGGGCTACACCCTAGAGTTCTGAGAGAGGTGGCTGAAGAAATAGCGGAAGCGTTGGTTGAGATCTTTCAAAAATCACTGGAGTCAGGGAAAGTCCCGGACGATTGGAAGATCGCTGTTGTAACCCCCTTGTTCAAGAAAGGATCAAGACAAAAGATGGAAAATTATAGGCCAATTAGCCTAACCTCGGTTGTTGGTAAAATTCTAGAATCGATCGTTAAGGATGAGATTTCTAAATTCTTGGAAGAGCAGGGTCGGATTAGAACAAGTCAACATGGATTTAGTAAGGGGAGGTCGTGCCTGATGAACCTGTTAGAATTCTTTGAGGAGGTGACAAGTAGGTTAGACCAGGGAAACCCAGTGGATGTGGTCTATCTGGATTTCCAAAAGGCCTTTGATAAGGTGCCACACAGGAGGCTGCTGAGTAAGGTGAGGGCCCATGGTGTTCGAGGTGAGCTACTGGCATGGGTTGAGGATTGGCTGTCTGACAGAAGGCAGAGAGTTGGGATAAAAGGTTATTTTTCGGAATGGCAGCCGGTGACCAGCGGTGTCCCACAGGGTTCAGTGTTGGGGCCACAGCTGTTCACCATATATATTAATGATCTGGATGAAGGGACTGGGGGCATTCTAGCGAAGTTTGCCGATGATACGAAGTTAGGTGGTCAGGCAGGTAGTGCTGAGGAAGTGGGGAGGCTGCAGAAGGATCTAGACAGTTTGGGAGAGTGGTGCAGGAAATGGCTGATGCATTTCAACGTGAGAAAATGTGAGGTCTTGCACTTTGGAAAAAAGAATCCAAGCATAGACTACTTTCTAAACGGTGAGAAAATTCAAAATGCCAAAGTACAAAGGGATCTGGGAGTGCTAGTCGAGGATTCCCTAAAGGTAAACATGCAGGTTGAATCTGTGATTAAGAAAGCGAATGCAATGTTGTCATTTATCTCAAGAGGGTTGGAATATAAAAGCAGCGATGTGCTACTGAGCCTTTAT
This sequence comes from Scyliorhinus canicula, assembly GCF_902713615.1. Classification (NCBI taxonomy): domain Eukaryota; kingdom Metazoa; phylum Chordata; class Chondrichthyes; order Carcharhiniformes; family Scyliorhinidae; genus Scyliorhinus; species Scyliorhinus canicula. Next base: position 55,996,981 of record NC_052157.1, read on the forward strand.
AAGGCTCTGGTTAGGCCCCATTTGGAGTACTGTGTCCAGTTTTGGGCCCCACATCTCAGGAAGGACATACTGGCACTGGAGCGTGTCCAGCGGAGATTCACACGGATGGTCCCTGGAATGGCGGGTCTAACATATGATGAACGGCTGAGGATCCTGGGATTGTATTCATTGGAGTTTAGAAGGTTAAGGGGAGATCTAATAGAGACTTACAAGATAATACATGGCTTAGAAAGGCCTGAAGTGACAGTTCTGCTGGCAGGGTACTCACCTCTGACAACGCTGCACGGAACGCGACTTGTAATGGCTGTGGGAAGAAGGGCCACTTCGCCAAAGCCTGCCAGGCCCGACCCCCCATTAAATCTTCTAGGCCCAGCAGCCCAGCAGTACTGCCTGATGCCTGTCGGGGCCGCACCTAGCGGCCGTGCCACCCGCCAGGTGCGAGCCATGGGTGCCGCCATCTTTAATCTCAGCCAACACATGCGACTCACGGGGGCCGCTATCTTGGACGTCATCTTGCACCTCGCCCGGCACGCGCGACTCATGGGGGCCGCCATCTTGGGACCCCCTCCTCTGCCTCCCGGGAACCCAGCTCGCCTGACCGTACGCTGGCTGCCGCTACCGCCGACCGATCCACCGACTGTCTTCCGACACACGCCTCCGTCACACTGGACCAGTCCCGCCCACACCACCTCACAAAGTCGACAATGACCATCCAGATCAATGGGCTCGAGGCGGCCTGCCTTTTCAACTCCGGGAGCACGGACAGCTTCATACACCCAGATACGGTAAGGCGCTGCTCCCTCCCCATCCTACCCGCGACCCAGAAAATCTCCCTGTCTTCCAGATCCCACGCAGTAGAGATCCGAGGGTACTGTGTTGCGATTGCGACCCTCACTGTGCAAGGCGTAGAGTACACCAACTTTAGGCTCTACGTCCTCCCCCATCTCTGCGCTGCCCTATTACTGGGGCTCGACATCCAGTGCCACCTCCAGAGCCTTACCCTAAAGTTTAACGGACCCCTGCCCCCCCCTCACTGTCTGTAGCCTCGCGACCCTTAAGGTCGTCCAACCCTCTCTCTTTGATAACCTCATCCCGGACTGTAAGCCCGTCGCTACCCGAAGCAGGTGCTACAGTGCCCAGGACAGGGCCTTCATCAGGTCAGAGGTCCAGCGACTCCTGTGAGAGGGGATTATTGAGGCTAGTAACAGCCCCGGAGAACCCAAGTGGTGGCCATCAAGAATGGGGAGAAGCACAGGATGGTCATCGATTACAAGCCAGACCATCAACCGGTATATGCAGCTCGATGCGTACTCCCCTCCCCCCGCATATCTGACATGGTCAATCAGATTGCACAGTATCGAGTCTTCTCTACAGTCGACTTAAAGTCTGTGTACCACCAGCTCCCTATCCGCCCGGAGGACCGCCAATACACTGCCTTCGAGGCAGATGGCCGCCTCTATCACTTCCTCAGGGTTCCCTTAGGTGTCACTAACGGGATCTCGGTCTTCCAAAGGGAAATGGACTGAATAGTTGACCAGTACGGGCTGCGGGTCACGTTCCCGTACCTGAACAATGTCACCATCTGCGGCCGTAACCAGCAGGACCATGACGAGAATCTCCGACACTTCCTCCACACCGCAAAACTGCTGAACCTCACTTATAATAGAGAGAAATGTGTCTTTCGCACAACCCGCCTGGCCATCCTCGGCTACGTCGTGGAACATGGAGTCCGAGGGCACGACCCCGACCGCATGCGCCCCCTCCTGGAACTTCCCCTTCCCCACTACCCCAGTGCCCTGAAGAGATGCCTGTGGTTCTTCCCTTACTATGCCCAGTGGGTCCCCAACTTCGGGGACAAGGCCCACCCATTGATCAAGTCCACCATGTTTCCCCGGCGACTGTGGCCCGACTGGCCTTCGATCGCATCAAAGCAGACTTCGCCAAAGCCACGATGCACGCTGTGGACGAGTGGAGAGCGATGCGCCGGACATTGCTCTGGCCGCTACACTCAACCAGGCAGGCAGGCCCATGACTTTCTTCTCTCGTACCCTCCATGCCTCCAATATTCGACACTCCTCCATTGAAAAACAGGCACAAGCCATATTAGAAGCTGTGAGTTATTGGAGGCATTATCTGGCCTACAGGCGATTCACTCTCCTCACTGACCAACGGTCGGTTGCCTTCATGTTTAACAATACACAGTGGGGCAAAATCAATAACGACAGGATCCTGAGGTGGAGGATCGAGCTCTCCACCTACAGCTATGACATCTTGTATGGGCCCAGGAAGCTCAATGAGCCCCCAGATGCCCTATCGCGCGGTACATGTGCCAGCGCACAAGTAGACCGACTTGGGTCCCTCCACAATGACCTCTGTCACCCGGGGCTCACCTGCTTTTTCCACTTTATCAAGGCTCGCAACCTGCCCTACTCCATCGAGGAGGTCAGGTCCGTGACCAGGGACTGCCAGGTCTGCGCGGAGTGTAAACCACATTTCTACCGGCCGGACAGAGCACAACTGGTTAAGGCCTCCCGCCCCTTTGAGCGCCTGAGCATTGACTTCAAAGGGCCCCTCCTCTCCACTGACAGTAATGTGTACTTCGTCAACATCGTTGATGGGTACTCCAGATTCCCCTTCGCCATCCCCTGCTCTGACATGACCTCTGCCACCATCATCAAGGCCCTGCACAGTATTTTCACCCTGTTTGGATTCCCTGCCTACATCCACAGCGATCGGGGCTCCTCCTTTATTAGCGATGAGCTGCGTCAGTTCCTGCAAAGGCATCGCCTCCAGCAGGACGACCAGCTACAACCCCCGGGGAAACGGACAGGTGGAAAGGGAGAACGCAACGGTCTGGAAGGCCGTCCTTCTGGCCCTACGGTCGAAAAGTCTCCCAGTCTCCCGCTGGCAGGAGGTCCTCCCCGATGCTCTCCATTCCATCCGGTCACTTCTATATACGGCCACTAACCAGACTCCTCATGAACGCTTGTTTTCCTTCCCCAGGAAGTCCACCTCTGGGGTCTCGCTCCCGTCCTGGCTGACAGTCCCAGGGCCTGTCCTTCTCTGGCAGCATGCGAGGAGCCATAAAACCGACCCCCTCGTCGAGTAGGTCCAGCTGCTCCACGCGAACCCCCAATAGGCCTACGTGACACACCAGGACGGGCGGCAGGACACAGTCTCCCTTCGGGATTTAGCTCCTGCAGGCTCCCCGGAGACCATCACCACCACCACCACCCCCCACTCTACACCACCTCCCTCGCGAACTGACACCCGCAGGCCCACCGAGGACAAGCACCCCCCCCCCCCCCCTCTCCCCACCCCCCACTTCGCCGACTCAACATCTGGGTAAAGAAGAAGACAACACGCTCCCGGATGCACAGGTCCCGACGCTGGTGCCAACACCACAGCCGGGACTGAGACGATCACGGCGGAAGGTCAAGGCCCCAGACAGACTTGACGTTTAACACCACTTCATCTCCGCCGGCTTTTTTTAAACAGGGGGTGAATGTGGTAAACCACGTTTTTGGTTATTGTATTCATTGTATTATATTGACTGTGCTTTGTTGTACATGCTTGGGCTTGTCCAGGTTGGCTCCGCCTGCGGCTCCTCCCCTCGGGGCTTCTGTATAAAAGTGGCAAGTCTCCGCCTCCGGACCCAGGGTCCAGAGGCTAGAGGCTTGCTGTTTAGTGTATTAAAGACTCAGTTATGTTTATCACTCATCGTCTATTATTGATGGTGTCCACCAGAGCGGTCGAGGCATTGGATCCGCATTTTGAGGAGACCGATGCACTGCTCAATGACAAATGGGCCTTGTTGTATCAGGTCTCCTCATCGGGCCACTGGCCTCCATACTGGTGTCATCAGCCAAGTCCTAAAAGAGTACCCCTTATTCCTCCAACTGGTCATCCGGGGGTAAACCTCGAAGATGCCAGGGGTGTCCGAATTCCCCAGGATATGGCTGTCGTGTATACTCCTGGGGAAGTGTGCATGATATTGAGGTGGTTGTTGTACATAAGGTGAGCCTTCAGGGAATGGATCCCCTTACTGTTGGTGAAGAGCGCTCCCAGACGACCTGGTGCACGCAAGCTGACATGTGTGCCATCCACCACTCCCTGGACCTGGGGCATCCAGGTGATGGCGGAGAATCCTACAGCCCGGACATCCTGTTGGGCTTGGCCCATGTCAAAGTTTATAAAGATAGCTGCTTGGGCAAACAGGGCATCTAACTTCATGGATAAACTTGTGGGCTGCAGCTTGTGAGATGCCACACAGGCCTCCACTCGAGTCCTGGAATGAACCCGAGGTGTAAAGGCCTGATGGGCAGCCGGGTCCTCAAGGTATGGGGCGGGGCCGTGCACATGGGCTGCCATCTTCTCCGGCATCTGGCTGCCTGTACTGCCGTCGCGAGGGCAACTGCTGCAGGGTCATCAATACCGTCCATACCGTGATATCTGTAAGGAATTGTAGAGGGTGAGAGCTGACAATCAGTTTGGGATTCCTCCCCACCCTTACATTCCCTGCCATCTCTGTGTGCCACCCAATGAGCCACTTGTGCTGGGGGACCCTGCCTTGCACATGCACCCTCAGCCACGAAAGGGGAACCTGGGCACCGACCCCAGGCCCGTGCTGGGAACAGAGCTGGGACCGGGTTTGAGTCCTGGCCCCCTCCCTCCCCGATCCACACACCCTGGGCGGTATTCTCTCCCCCCACCCCCCCACGCCGGATGGGAGAATCACCGGGGTGCCGCGCGGGTCACGCCACGCCGCCCCGACACCTGCATGCGATTCTCCCACCCCCGCGAAACCAACGCCGCGAGAATCGCGCTGGGCTGCTCGATTCTCCGGCCCGGATGGGCCGAGCGGCCGGCGTAAAAAATGACAGTCCCGCCGGCGCCGTCCACACCTGGTCGCTGCCGGCGGGAGCTCTGCGGGAACGCTGGGGGGTGTGCGGCCTGGGGGGGGGGGGGGGGGGGGGGTGATGGGGGGCTCCTTCACTGGAGGAGGGCCTCCGATGGGGTCTGCCCACGATCGGGGCCCACCGATAGTCGGGCCGGCCTCTCCCCGCCCGGGCCTAAATCCTTCCGCGGCCGGCCCCAGAACCCTGGTGCCATGTTGGCGAGGGGCCGGCGCGCGTACGAAGTTCCCCGCGCATGCGCGGTTTGGCGCGGTACCCATTTGGTGCCACGTAAGGAGGCTGGAGCAGCATGAACTGCTCCAGCGCCATGTTGGCCCCCTGAGGGGGCCAGAATAGGTTGTGCCTGGGCCCTGTTCACGCCGTCTTGAAACGCGACGGCGTTGAAGACGGCGCGAACACTTGGCTTCAATTTCGGAGAATCTTGCCCCCACCCTCTGGCCATGGGGATGTCCCCAGCTTTGAAGGCCAGCTCTTGGGTGTTTGATTATTGGCTGCTGCCCCTGCGATGTTGAAACCTCCTGGGTTCAGGCAAAGTGTCCAGGCCTCACAGTCTGATTGGGATGTTAGGCAGTAACACCCTCCTGTGACAGGGCCCGTGTACCCACAGGGATCCACTTGGGAGCAGTGAGGTGCTCACATTACTCGAATTGCCAATTCCCTATTAGCGATAAGCTACAGCTGTGCGGCAAATGGTTGGCACAATGGATGGAAGTTAAAGTGAGTTTCACCACATTAACACAGACGGTGCTCTGCCCTGAGGGGCTGCAGGTCCGGTGGTTCCCTCCAGTCTTTTTACTCTCCTGGTGGTTGTGAACGTCCTTTCCCTGGGGGAGGGAGACAGATAAGGCAGTGTTAGACAGGCGGACGCATGAAGCACAAGGGTTGGGTAGCTGGCGGCCTTCATGGCCACTGCACCCGGCCATGGAGGCCTGTATGGTTGCTGGCAGGTGGTGCATGGTGGGTGTTCGGTTGCCCTCCGGTTTGGGAGGGTGGTTACGTGTGTGTTGGACGGGGATTGGTGCCAGGGACACAGTGCTGCCTACTCACCCTGGCCACCCTGAGGAGGTTGTGCAGTTTTTAACGGCACTGTTGTCCGGTCCTGGCAGTGAGGCCCACGGCGCTCATGGCATCTGCTATCTGCGCCCAGGCCCGGTGTACTGTGGCAGGTGGCAACCTCCTTCCCACCCGGGGGTATAGGGTAGCCCACCTCTCCTCCACAGCGTCTAGCAGGGTCTCCAGCCCCATGTCTGTGAACCGGGGTGACGCTCTTCACGCTGTCATCTTGTTGACTGGGATGAGTGTGTGGGGAGCGGAGTGTTAATATGCGGCTGCAGCTTGTCAGCCTCTCAAGTGGCAATCGTGACCCCGGCGAATCTGACACCGTTTTCCAGTCTCGAAGGAGGCTAAATGGGCCTCCTCCTGTTCCTGATTTTTCACATTTATTCAACTAAATTACGCTGATTAAATTCGTCATGTGAAAAAATATCTGTGTGATCCTGAATGGTTTCTAACAAAAGAACACCATAAGCCACATGTAGCTCTGGAATGTTCTATTTGTCCAGCACAATTGTACTGGCCAAATGCACCAAGACTTGAAAAAACACAGCAATTTGTGATGCATAACTCAGACGGCTCCTTCAATCACCCTGCACTGTCAGAGGGTCAGTACTGAGGGAGTGCTGCACTGTCAGAGGGTCAGTACTGAGGGAGTGCTGCACTGTCAGAGGGTCAGTAATGAGGGAGTGCTGCACTGTCAGAGGGTCAGTACTGGGGGAGTGCTGCACTGTCAGAGGGTCAGTACTGAGGGAGTGCTGCACTGTCAGAGGGTCAGTACTGAGGGAGTGCTGCACTGTCAGAGGGTCAGTACTGAGGGAGTGCTTCAATGTCAGAGGGTCAGTACTGAGGGAGTGCTGCACTGTCAGAGGGTCAGTACTGAGGGAGTGCTGCACTGTCAGAGGGTCAGTACTGAGGAAGTGCTGCACTGTCAGAAGGTCAGTACTGAGGGAGTGCTGCACTGTCAGAGGGTCAGTACTGAGGAAGTGCTGCACTGTCAGAGGGTCAGTACTGAGGGAGTGCTTCACTTTCAGAGGGTCAGTACTGAGGGAGTGCTGCACTGTCAGAGGGTCAGTACTGAGGGAGTGCTGCACTGTCAGAGGGTCAGTACTGAGGGAGTGCTGCACTGTCAGAGGGTCAGTACTGAGGGAGTGCTGCACTGTCAGAGGATCAGTACTGAGGGAGTGCTGCACTGTCAGAGGGTCAGTACTGAGGGAGCACTGCACTGTCAGAGAGTCAGTACTGAGGGAGTGCTGCAGTGTCAGAGGGTCAGTACTGAGGGAGTGCTGCACTGTCAGAGGGTCAGTACTGAGGGAGTGCTGCACTGTCAGAGGGTCAGTACTGAGGGTGTGCTGCACTGTCAGAGGGTCAGTACTGAGGGAGTGCTGCACTGTCAGAGGGTCAGTACTCAGGCAGTCCTGCACTGTCAGGGGGTCAGTACTGAGGGAGTGCTGCACTGTCAGAGGGTCAGTACTGAGGGAGTGCTGTACTGTCAGTGGGTCAGTCCTGAGGGACTGCTGCATTGTCAGAGTGTCAGTAGTGAGGGAGTGCTGCACTGTCAGAGGGTCAGTACTGAGGGAGTGCTGCACGGTCAGAGGGTCAGTACTGAGGGAGTGCTGCGCTGTCAGAGTGTCAGTAGTGAGGTAGTGCTGCACTGTCGGAGGGTCAGTACTGAGGGAGTGCTGCACTGTCAGAGGGTCAGTACTGAGGGAGTGCTGCACTGTCAGAGGGTCAGTACTGAGCGAGTGCTGCACTGTCAGAGGGTCAGTACTGAGGGAGTGCTGCACTGTCAGAGGGTCAGTACTGAGGGAGTGCTGCACTGTCAGAACTGAGTGACTGCAACACTGTCAGTGGGTCAGTCCTGAGGGACTGCTGCACTGTTAGAGTGTCAGTACTGAGGGAGTACTACACGGCCAGAGGGTTAGTACTGAAGGAGCTCTGTACTGTCAGACAGTCAGTGCGGACTAAGACCCCAGATGCAGAAATATGAGGCAGATGTGTATTCGCAGAGTCGAAGGGAGACAGAATCACAGGACGGGCCTCTTCGTCCAGTGAACCAGAATCGCGAAACGCGATTGGGCGGAGAATTATGCGTGAGGCAAAACCTGTGGCTGGCGCTGAGCGAATGCCGACCGAATGCCAGACTCCAGTGTCTCGACAGCGGTGTCAACGCATTCTACTCAACGCTTGTTCATTAGTGGTCCTGACGCGGTATTTTCCAGGGCCTCCAACGATGCCCCGCCTCCCTCTGGGACTGTGCACATCCCTCTGGGACTGGGCCGAATCCCTCTGGTACTGTGCCACATCCCTCTGGGACTGGGCCACATCCCTCTGGTACTGTGCCACATCCCTCTGGGACTGGGCAACATCCCTCTGGGACTGTGCCACATCCCTCTGGTACTGTGCACATCCCTCTGGAACTGTGTCACATCCCTCTGGTACTGTGCACATCCCTCTGGTACTGTGCACATCCCTCTGGAACTGTGCCACATCCCGCTGGAACTGTGCACATCCCTCTGGGACAGTGCCACATCCCTCTGGTACTGTGCACATCCCTCTGGTACTGTGCCACATCCCTCTGGTACTGTGCCACATCCTCTGGGACTGGGACACTTCCCCCTGGTACTGTGCCAAATCCCTCTGGGACTGTGCCACATCCCTCTGGTACTGTGCCACATCCCTCTGGGACTGGGCCACATCCCTCTGATACTGTGCACATCCCTCTGGGACTGTGTCACATCCCTCAGGGACTGTGTCACATCCCTCTGGGACTGGGCCGAATCCCTCTGGTACTGTGCCACATCCCTCTGGGACTGGGCCACATCCCTCTGGTACTGTGCCACATCCCTCTGGTACTGTGCACATCCCTCTGGAACTGTGTCACATCCCTCTGGTACTGTGCACATCCCTCTGGTACTGTGCACATCCCTCTGGAACTGTGCCACATCCCGCTGGAACTGTGCACATCCCTCTGGGACAGTGCCACATCCCTCTGGTACTGTGCACATCCCTCTGGGACTGTGCCACATCCCTCTGGTACTGTGCCACATCCCTCTGGGACTGGGCCACATCCCTCTGATACTGTGCACATCCCTCTGGGACTGTGTCACATCCCTCTGGGACTGGGCCAAATCCCTCTGGTACTGTGCCACATCCCTCTGGGACTGGGCCACATCCCTCTGGTACTGTGCCACATCCCTCTGGGACTGGGCCACATCCCTCTGGGACTGTGCCACATCCCTCTGGTACTGTGCACATCCCTCTGGAACTGTGTCACATCCCTCTGGTACTGTGCACATCCCTCTGGTACTGTGCACATCCCTCTGGGACTGTGCCACATCCCTCTGGGACTGGGCCACATGCCTCTGGGGCTGTGTCACATCCCTCTGGGACTGTGTCACATCCCTCTGGGACTGTGTCACATCCCTCTGGGACTGTGCCACATCCCTCTGGGACTGTGCCACATCCCTCTGGGACTGGGCCACATCCCTCTGGGGCTGTGTCACATCCCTCTGGGACTGTGCCACATCCCTCTGGGACTAGGCCACATCCCTCCGGGACTGTGCCACATCCCTCCGGGGCTGGGCCACATCCCTCCGGGACTGTGCCACATCCCTCCGGGACTGTGCCACATCCCTCCGGGACTGGGCCACATCCCTCCGGGACTGTGCCACATCTCTCTGGGACTGGGCCACATCCCTCTGGGACTGGGCCACATCCCTCTGGTACTGTGCACTTCCCTCTGGTACTGTGCACATCCCTCTGGTACTGTGCCACATCCCTCTGGGGCTGTGTCACATCCCTCTGGGACTGGGCCACATCCCTCTGGGACTGTGCTACATCCCTCTGGGACTGGGCCACATCCCTCTGGGACTGGGCCACATCCCTCTGGGACTGTGCACATCCCTCTGGGGCTGGGCCACATCCCTCTGGGGCTGGGCCACATCCCTCTGGCACTGTGCCACATCCCTCTGGGACTGGGCGACATCCCTCTTGAACTGGGCCACATCCCTCTGGAACTGTGCCACATCCCTCTGGAACTGTGTCACATCCCTCTGGGACTCGGCCACATCCCTCTGGTACTGTGCACTTCCCTCTGGTACTGTGCACATCCCTCTGGTACTGTGCACATCCCTCTGGTACTGTGCACATCCCTCTGGTACTGTGCCACATCTCTCTGGGACTGGGCCACATCCCTCTGGTACTGTGCACATCCCTCTGGGACTGTGCCACATCCCTCTGGGACTGGGCCACATCCCTCTGGGACTGTGCCACATCCCTCTGGGACTGGGCCACATCCCTCTGGGACTGGGCCACATCCCTCTGGTACTGTGTCACATCCCTCTGGGACTGTGTTACATCCCTCTGGTACTGTGCCACATCCCTCTGGGACTGTGCCACATCCCTCTGGGACTGGTCCACATCCCTCTGGGACTGTGCACATCCCTCTGGGACTGTGTCACATCCCTCTGGGACTGGGCCACATCCCTCTGGGGCTGTGTTACATCCCTCTGGGACTGTCACATCCCTCTGGAACTGTGTCACATCCCTCTGGAACTGTGTCACATCCCTCTGGTACTGTGCACATCCCTCTGGTACTGGGCCACATTCCTCTGGGACTGTGCACATCCCTCTGGGACAGTGCCACATCCCTCTGGGACTGTGTCACATCCCTCTGGGACTGTGCCACATCCCTCTGGGACTGGGCCACATCCCTCTGGGACTGTGCCACATCCCTCTGGTACTGTGCACATCCCTCTGGGGCTGGGCCACATCCCTCTGGTACTGTGCCACATCCCTCTGGGACTGTGTCACATCCCTCTGGGACTGTGCCACATCCCTCTGGTACTGTGCCACATCCCTCTGGGACTGTGCCACATCCCTCTGGAACTGTGCCACATCCCTCTGGGACTGGGCCACATCCCTCTTGTACTGTGCACTTCCCTCTGGTACTGTGCACATCCCTCTGGGACTGTGTCACATCCCTCTGGGACTGGGCCACATCCCTCTTGTACTGTGCACTTCCCTCTGGTACTGTGCACATCCCTCTGGTACTGTGCACATCCCTCTTGTACTGTGCACTTCCCTCTGGTACTGTGCACATCCCTCTGGGACTGTGTCACATCCCTCTGGGACTGGGCCACATCCCTCTTGTACTGTGCACTTCCCTCTGGTACTGTGCACATCCCTCTGGTACTGTGCACATCCCTCTGGTACTGTGCACATCCCTCTGGTACTGTGCCACATCTCTCTGGGGCTGTGCCACATCCCTCAGGGACTGTGCCACATCCCTCTGGGACTGGGCCACATCCCTCTGGGACTGTGCACATCCCTCTGGTACTGGTCCACATCCCTCTGGGTCTGGGCCACATCCCTCTGGGTCTGGGCCACATCCCTCTGGTACTGTGCACATCCCTCTGGGACTGTGCACATCCCTCTGGGACTGTGCCACATCCCTCTGGGACTGGTCCACATCCCTCTGGGACTGTGCACATCCCTCTGGGACTGTGCCACATCCCTCTGGGACTGGTCCACATCCCTCTGGGACTTTGTCACAGCCCTCTGGGACTTTGTCACATCCCTCTGGTACTGTGCCACATCCCTCTGGTACTGTGTGACATTCCTCTGGGACTGGGCCACATCCCTCTGGTACTGTGCACATCCCTGTGGGACTGTGCCACATCCCTCTGGGACTGGCTGACGTCAGCCAGCAACCAGGCAATCCGCTGACACCCTCAGCCATAACCCGTGGTGACTGGTCCAAGCTGTTTTATTTAAAAATGTTTTTATTAAGGCACTGATATATATATGTCAAACATAACCAAAACCGAACAGAACAAACAGGAAAGACATCACACGCGTGAACCCCTCCCAGAACCCCTCCAGGTTCGGACAAGCGCAGAACATGGAGACATGGTTAGCAGGACCCCCCCCGTGCACCGCCCACACCTATTCTCCACCCCCTCAAACAACCTGCTCATCCTGGCCACCGCCATATGTGTCCTGTGGACTACCTTAAATTGAATTAGGCGAAGCCGAGCACACAAAGAGGATGCGTTCACTCTCCTCAAAGCCTCCCCGCACAGCCCAGCCTCCACCTCCCTCTCCAGCTCCTCCTCCCACTTCCTCTTGACCTCTCCTATCGGGGCGCCCTCCCAGTCCATTAAGTCCTTATAGATCTCTGAAACCCTCCCCTCGCCAACCCCTGTTTTCGACACCACCCTGTCCTGCAACCCCGGGGGCGGCAGGTCGGGAAAGGTCGGCAGCTGCTTCCTCACATAGTTCCTCACTTGTAAGTACCAGAACCCATTCTTACTGGGCAGCTCATACTCCTCCACCAGCCCCTCTGAGCTCGAAAAGCTGCCCCCCCATGAACAGGTGTCCAAACTGCTCGATCCCCGGAACACCGTGTCCATCCCCCCTCCCCCCGGAGCAAACCTTTGGTTCCCGCAAATCGGTGCCAAAGCTGATGATGTGTTGACTAGTGTAGGCTTGAGAGATGAACAGACACTTCCAACACTGATGAAGGTTCAACTCAATTTTATTAACTACTTCTAACTAACTAACACACGAGGACTGTGGGTCTAAATAATGCTAACTTGAACTAGAGACCTAAGCCTTTTCCGAACCAGTTGGTTCTCTCAGCACGTGTTGTGAGTCCGTGCTGGGCTGAATAAGTTCCTGTTACACTCCAGAGGCAGCACCCAGAATGAACGGGAACCGTGGTGCCCTCTGCCTTTATAGTGTGTGTATTCTAACTGGTGATTGGCTGCGGTGTTTGTACATGTTGATTGGTCCCTCTGTGTGTCCATCAGTGTGTGTCTGCACCATGATATACTGGTGTATATTATGACAGCCGATGCACCTTCCAGCCTCAGATGCTGTCCCCACTGCCCCCACACCCTCAGGGCCACCACCACCACCGGGCTTGTGGAGTACCTGGCCGGTGAGAACGGCTGAAGCGCCGTTTGCAATGCCCCGAAGCTACTGCCCTGACATGGGGCTGCCTCCAGCTGCTCCCACACTGACCCCTCCCTCACTACTCACTTCCTCACCATGGTTATGTTTGCTGCCCAGTCGTAGTTCATCAAACTTGGCAAGGCCGGTCCGCTCCCCCTGCTTGCCCATTCCAACAGCACCTTCCTCATCCGTGGAGCCTTCCTCGCCCACACAAATCTCGAGATCAAAGCATTAATCTTCCTGAAGAAGGCCTTTGGAATAAAAATCAGAAGGTTCTGAAACACACGTAAAAACCTCGGGAGTATCGTTATCTTCACGGACTGCACCGCCCCGCCAATGATAGTGGGAGCACATCCCACCTCTTGAAATCCCCCTGAGGGGGTGGTGAGGGGTTGGTGAGGGGTGGTGAGGGGGTGGTGAGGGGGTGGTGAGGGGTTGGTGAGGGGTGGTGAGGGGGTGGTGAGGGGGTGGTGAGGGGTGGTGAGCAGGGGGTGAGGGGGTGGTGAGGGTGTTGTGTCGGGGTGGTGAGTGGGTGGTGAGGGTGTTGTGTCGGGTGGTGAGGGGTGGTGAGTGGTGGTGAGCGGGTGGTGAGGACATTGTGTCGGGGTGGTGAGGGGTGGTGAGTGGTGGTGAGCGGGTGGTGAGGACGTGTCGGGGTGGTGAGGGGTGGTGAGTGGTGGTGAGCGGGTGGTGAGGACGTTGTGTTGGGGTGGTGAGGGGTGGTGAGGGGTGATGAGCGGGTGGTGAAGGGGTTGTGTCGGGGTGGTGAGCGGGTGGTGAGGACGTTGTGTCGGGGTGGTGAGGGGTGGTGAGGGGGTGGTGAGGGGTGGTGAGGGGGTGGTGAGGGGTGGTGAGGGGTGGTGGACAGGTGGTGATGGGGTTGTGTCGGGGTGGTGAGGGGTGGTGAGGGTGGTGAGGGGGTGGTGAGTGGTGGTGAGGGGGTGGTGATGAGTGGTGAGGGGTGGTGAGGGGGGTTGTGTTGGGGTGGTGAGGGGTGGTGAGGGGGGTTGTGTTGGGGTGGTCAGGGGGTGGTGAGGGGTGGTGAGGGGTGGTGAGGGGGTGGTGAGGGGTGGTGAGCGGGTGGTGAGTGGGTTGTGTCGGTGTGGTGAGTGGGTGGTGAGGGGTGGTGAGGGGTTGTGTCGGTGTGGTGAGCGGGTGGTGAGGGTGTTGTGTCGGGGTGGTGAGCGGGTGGTGAGCGGGTGGTTAGTGGGTGGTGAGGGGGTGGTGAGGGTGTTGTGTCGGGGTGGTGAGCGGGTGGTGAGCGGGTGGTGAGGGGGTTGTGTCGGTGTGGTGAGCGGGTGGTGAGGGTGTTGTGTCGGGGTGGTGAGTGGGTGGTGAGGGGTGGTGAGGGGGTGGTGAGGGGGTGGTGAGGGGGTGGGTGGCCGTTGCGTCGGGGTGGTGAGGGGGGTGGTGTGGCCGTTTCGTAGGTGAGTGGTGAGGAGGGTGGTGAGCGGTGGTGAGTGGGTGGAGAGGGTGTGAGCGGGTTGTGTAGGGGTTGGTCGGGGTGGCGTGAGGGGGCTGCGGGTTGGGAAGTGAGGTGGCTGAGGTGTTGTGTCGGGTGGGTAGGAGGGGTGGTGAGGGGGTGAGTGGTTGAGCGGGTGTGTCGAGGGGGTGGTGAAGTGGGGTGGTGATGGGGGTGAGGGTGGATGAGGGTGGTGAGGGGTGGGGGGTGGTGAGGTGGTGGGATGCGTGAGGGTGGTGTGGCGTTGTGTCGGGTGTGGTGAGGGGGTGGTGAGGGGTGTGGGGGGGTGGTGAGGGGGTGGTGAGGGGGGTGGTGAGGGGGGGTGGTGGTGAGGGGGTGGTGTGGCCGTTGTGTCGGGGGTGGTGAGGGGGTGGTGAGGGGGTGGTGAGGGGGTGGTGAGGGTGTTGTGAGCGGGTGGTGAGGGTGGGTGGTGAGCGGGTGGTGAGGGGGTGGTGAGGGGGTGGTGAGGGGGTGGTGTGGCCGTTGTGTCGGGGTGGTGAGGGGGTGGTGAGGGGGTGGTGAGGGGGTGGTGAGGGGGTGGTGAGCGGGTGGTGAGGGGGTGGTGAGGGGGTGGTGAGGGGGGTGGTGAGGGGGTGGTGAGCGGGTGGTGAGGGGGTGGTGAGGGGGTGGTGAGCGGGTGGTGAGGGGGTGGTGAGGGGGTGGTGAGCGGGTGGTGAGGGGGTGGTGAGCGGGTGGTGAGGGGGTGGTGAGGGGGTGGTGAGGGGGTGGTGAGGGGGTGGTGAGGGGGTGGTGAGGGGGTGGTGTGGCCGTTGCGTCGGGGTGGTGAGGGGGTGGTGAGGGTGTCAGTGGCACTACCACCGAAAACAACAGCTCACCAACCTCCGCTCGTGCCCCCTTGCCAGGCTTGGAAAGACCTTTTCCCCATGTTTAACTTGTATTCAGAGAACCAGCTGAATTTCTCCAAAATAACCATGGATCCCCCAATACCTTCCAATGGGAGCGGTATGTAAAGCAACATATCGCACATTGGGGTGGTGGTGAGGGGATGGTGAGTGGTGGTGTCGGGGTTAATGCGACCATCAATTCACTCAAGTCATGAGTAGAAGTAAACTGTGGCTTTAATCGACTTACAACTGAGCCTGCCTGCGACCAGAAGAACTGAGGGCAGGCTCGCAAAACTGCAGCACTTTATACTTCCGGTTGTGGGAAGAGACATGGGCGGAGCCAAGGGTGGAGCCCTGTACATGCTCCTCATCTCCCCCTTTGGGCAGAGCCGCGCAACGGCTCACAGATGGAGCCCACAGGGACACAATGATACACAGTGTGAATTATACATATTATACATTCACCACAGGGATGCTGTCGGGGTGGTGAGGGGGTGGTGAGGTGGTTGTGTCAGGGTGGTGTCGGTGTGGTGTCTGGGTGGTGAGGGGGTGATGAGGTGGTTGTGTCAGGGTAGTATCGGTGTGGTGTCGGGATGGTGAGGGGGTTGTGTCAGGGTAGTGAGGGGGTGGTGAGGGGTGGTGAGGGGTGGTGAGCGGGTGGTGAGGCCGTTGTGTCGGGGTGGTGAGGGGGTGGTGAGCGAGTGGTAAGGGGTGGTGAGATGGTTGTGTCGGGGTGGTGAGCGGGTGGTGAAGCCATTGTGTCAGGGTGGTGAGGGGGTGGTGAGGGGTGGTGAGCGGGTGGTGAGGGGAGGTGCGCGGGTGGTGAGGGGTTGGTGAGGGGTGGTGAGGGGGTGGTGAGCGGGTGGTGAGCGGGTGGTGAGGGGGTGGTGAGGGTGTGGTGAGGGGGTGGTGAGCAGGTGGTGAGGGGTGGTGAGAGGGTGGTGAAGCCGTTGTGTCGGGGTGGTGAGGGGGTGGTGAGGGGTGGTGAGGGGTGGTGAGTGGGTGGTGTGGCCGTTGCGTTGGGGTGGTGAGGGGGTGGTGAGGGCTGGTGAGGGGTGGTGAGCGGGTGGTGAGTGGAGGTGCGCGGGTGGTGAGGGGTTGGTGAGGGGTGGTGAGGGGGTGGTGAGCGGGTGGTGAGGGTGTGGTGAGGGGGTGGTGAGCAGGTAGTGAGGGGTGGTGAGAGGGTGGTGAAGCCGTTGTGTCGGGGTGGTGAGGGGGTGGTGAGGGGTGGTGAGGGGTGGTGAGTGGGTGGTGTGGCCGTTGCGTTGGGGTGGTGAGGGGGTGGTGAGGGGGTGGTGAGGGCTGGTGAGGGGTGGTGAGCGGGTGGTGAGGCCGTTGTGTCGGGGTGGTGAGTGGGTGGTGAGGGGTGGTGAGGGGGTGGTGAGGGGGATGTGTCAGGGTGGTGAGTGGGTGGTGAGTGGTGGTTAGCGGGTGGTGAGGGGTGGTGAGTGGGTGGTGAGCGGCTGGTGAGTGGTGGTGAGGGGTGGTGAGTGGGTGGTGAGTGGTGGGTGAGTGGGTGGTGTGGGGTGGTGAGTGGGTGGGAGGGGGTTGTGAGTGGGTGGTGAGTGGGTGGTGAGGGGTGGTGAGCAGGTGGTGAGGGGGTTGTGTCGGGGTGGTGAGTGGGTGGTGAGTGGTGGTGAGTGGGTGGTGAGTGGGTGGTGAGCGGGTGGTGAGGGGTTGTGCCGGGGTGTTTAGCGGGTGGTGAGGGGTTGTGTCAGGGTGGTGAGTGGGTGGTGAGCGGGTGGTGAGGGGGTGGTGAGTGGGTGGTGAGGGGGTGGTGAGCGGGTGGTGAGGGGGTTGTGTCGGAGTGGTTAGCAGGTGGTGAGTGGTGGTGAGGGGGGTGGTGAGAATGTGGTGAGTGGGTGGTGAGGGGTGGTGAGTGGGTGGTGAGTGGTGGTGAGCGGCTGGTGAGGGGGTGGTGAGGGGTTGGTGAGGGGTGGTGAGCGGGTGGTAAGGGGTGGTGAGAGGGTTGTGTCGGGGTGGTGAGCGGTTGGTGAGGGGTGGTGAAGCCGTTGTGTCGGGGTGGTGAGGGGTGGTGAGTGGGTGGTGTGGCCGTTGCGTTGGTGTGGTGAGGGGTGGTGAGGGGTGGTGAGAGGGTTGTGTCGGGGTGGTGAGCGGTTGGTGAGGGGTGGTGAAGCCGTTGTGTCGGGGTGGTGAAGGGTGGTGAGTGTGTGGTGTGGCCGTTGCGTTGGGGTGGTGAGGGGGTGGTGAGGGGTGGTGAGGGGGTGGTGAGGGCTGGTGATGGGTGGTGAGCGGGTGGTGAGGCCGTTGTGTCGGGGTGGTGAGTGGGTGGTGAGGGGGTGGTGAGGGGTGGTGAGGAGTGGTGAGCAGGGGGTGAGGGGGTGGTGAGGGGTGGTGACGGTGTTGTGTCGGGGTGGTGAGGGGTGGTGAGCGGGTGGTGAGTGGGTGGTGAGGGGTGGTGAGTGGGTGGTGAGGGGTGGTGAGTGAGTGGTGAGTGGGTGGTGAGTGGGTGCTGAGTGGTGGTGAGTGGGTGGTGAGGGGGTTGTGTCGGGGTGGTGAGGGGGTTGTGTCAGGGTGGTGAGTGGGTGGTGAGTGGTGGTTAGCGGGTGGTGAGTGGTGGTGAGTGGGTGGTGAGGGGGTGGTGAGGGTGTTGTGTCGGTGTGGTTAGTGGGTGGTGAGGGTGTTGTGTCGGGGTGGTCAGCGGGTGCTGAGGGGTTGTGTTGGTGTGATTAGCGGGTGGTGGGGTGGTGAGGGTGTTGTGTTGGTGTGGTTAGCGGGTGGTGAGGGGGTGGTGAGGGTGTTGTGTCGGTGTGGGTTAGCGGGTGGTGAGGGTGTTGTGTCGGGGTGGTCAGCGGGTGCTGAGGGGTTGTGTTGGTGTGATTAGCGGGTGGTGGGGTGGTGAGGGGTGTTGTGTCGGGGTGGTTAGCGGGTGGTGAGGGGGGTGGTGAGGGTGTTGTGTCGGTGTGGTTAGCGGGTGGTGAGGGTGTTGTGTTGGGGTGGTCAGCGGGTGCTGAGGGGTTGTGTTGGTGTGATTAGCGGGTGGTGGGGTGGTGAGGGTGTTGTGTCGGGGTGGTTAGCGGGTGGTGAGTGGGTTGTGTCGGTGTGGTGAGTGGGTGGTGAGGGTGTTGTGTCGGGGTGGTGAGGGGTGGTGAGCGGGTGGTGAGTGGGTGGTGAGCGGGTGGTGAGGGGGTTGTGTCGGGGTAGTGAGCGGGTGGTGAGTGGGTTGTGTCGGGGTGGTGAGTGGGGTGGTGAGGGGGTTGTGTCGGGGTGGTGAGGGGGTTGTGTCGGGGTGGTGAGGGGGTTGTGTCGGGTGGTGAGCGGGTGGTGAGGGGGTTGTGTCGGGGTGGTGAATGGGTGGTGAGGGGGTTGTGTCGGGGTAGTGAGCGGGTGGTGAGGGGGTTGTGTCGGGGTGGTGAGTGGGTGGTGAGGGGGTTGTGTCGGGGTGGTGAGCGGGTGGTGAGTGGGTGGTGAGTGGGTGGTGAGGGGGTGGTGAGGGGGGTGGTGAGGGCTGGTGAGCGGTTGGTGAGGGGGTTGTGCCGGGGTGGTGAGCGGTTGGTGAGGGGGTTGTGTCGGGGTGGTGAGGGGTGGTGAGCGGTTGGTGAGGGGGTTGTGTCGGGGTGGTTAGCGGGTGGTGAGGGTGTTGTGTCGGGGCGGTGAGTAGGTGGTGAGGGTGTTGTGTCGGGGTGGTGAGGGGTGGTGAGCGGGTGGTGAGGGGGTTGTGTCGGGGCGGTGAGTAGGTGGTGAGGGTGTTGTGTCGGGGTGGTGAGTGGGTGGTGAGGGTGTTGTGTTGGGGTGGTGAGCGGTTGGTGAGGGGGTTGTGTCGGGGTGGTGAGTGGGTGGTGAGTGGGTGGTGAGGGTGTTGTGTCGGGGTGGTGAGGGGTGGTGAGCGGTTGGTGAGGGTGTTGTGTCGGTGTGGTGAGGGGGTTGTGTCGGTGTGGTTAGTGGGTGGTGAGGGTGTTGTGTCGGGGTGGTGAGCGGGTGGTGAGGGGGTTGTGTCGGGGTGGTGAGGGGTGGTGAGCGGTTGGTGAGGGTGTTGTGTCGGTGTGGTGAGCGGGTGGTGAGTGGGTGGTGAGCGGGTGGTGAGGGGGTTGTGTCGGGGTGGTGAGCGGGTGGTGAGGGTGCTGTGTCGGGGTGGTGAGGGGGTTGTGTCGGGGTGGTGAGTGGGTGGTGAGGGGGTTGTGGCGGTGTGGTTAGTGGGTGGTGAGGGGGATGTGTTGGGGTGGTGAGGGGGGTTGTGTCGGGGTGGTGAGTGGGTGGTGAGGGGGGTTGTGTCGGTGTGGTGAGTGGGTGGTGAGGGGGTTGTGTCGGGGTGGTGAGGGGTGGTGAGCGGGTGGTGAGGGTGTTGTGTCGGGGTGGTGAGGGGTGGTGAGTGGGTGGTGAGGGTGTTGTGTCGGTGTGGTTAGCGGGTGGTGAGGGTGTTGTGTCGGGGTGGTGAGCGGGTTGTGTCGGTGTGGTTAGCGGGTGGTGAGGGTGTTGTGTCGGGGTGGTGAGTGGTGGTGAGGGGTGGTGAGGGGGTTGTGTCGGGGTGGTAAGGGGTGGTGAGGGGTGGTGAGGGGGTGGTGAGGGGTGGTGAGGGTGCTGTGTCGGGGTGGTGAGGGGGTTGTGTCGGTGTGGTTAGCGGGTGGTGAGGGTGTTGTGTCGGGGTGGTGAGGGGTGGTGAGGGGTGGTGAGGGTGCTGTGTCGGGGTGGTGAGGGGGTTGTGTCGGTGTGGGTTAGCGGGGGTGAGGGTGTTGGGTCGGGGTGGTGAGGGGTGGTGAGGGGTTGGTGGTCGGTGGTGTTAGTGGGTGGTGTGAGGGCGCTTGTGTGTCGGGGTGGTGAGGGGTGGTGAGGGGGTGTGTGTCGGGGTGGTTAGCGGGTGGTGAGGGGGTGTTGGTGTCGGGTCGGCTGAGTGGATGGGGGTGAGGGGGTTGTGTCGGGGTGGTAGGGGTGGTTAGCGGGTGGTGAGGGTGTTGTGTCGGGGTGGTAAGGGGTGGTGAGGGGTGGTGAGGGGGTTGTGTCAGGGTAGTGAGGGGGGGTGAGGGGTGGTGAGGGGGGGTGAGCGGGTGGTGAGGCGGTTGTGTCGGGGGGGGGAGGGGTGGTGAGCGAGTGGTGAGCGGGTGGTGAGGGGAGGTGCGCGGGTGGTGAGGGGGTTGGTGAGGGGTGTGTGAGGGGGTGGTGAGCAGAATGGTGAGGGGTTTGAGAGGTGGTGAAGCCGTTGTGTCGGGTGGTTGAGGGGGTGGTGAGGGGTGGTGAGGGGTGGTGAGTGGGTGGTGTGGCCGTTGCGTTGGGGTGGTGAGGGGGTGGTGAGGGGTGGTGAGGGGGTGGTGAGGGCTGGTGAGGGGTGGTGAGCGGGTGGTGAGGCCGTTGTGTTGGGGTGGTGAGTGGGTGGTGAGGGGTGGTGAGGGGTGGTGAGCAGGGGGTGAGGGGGTGGTGAGGGGTGGTGAGGGGGTGGTGAGGGGTGGTTAGCGGGTGGTGAGTGGGTGGTGAGTGGGTGGTGAGCGGCTGGTGAGTGGGTGGTGAGGGGTGGTGAGTGGGTGGTGAGTGGTGCTGAGTGGGTGGTGTGGGGTGGTGAGTGGGCGGTGAGGGGGTTGTGAGTGGGTGGTGAGTGGGTGGTGAGGGGGTGGTGAGCAGGTGGTGAGGGGGTTGTGTCGGGGTGGTGAGTGGGTGGTGAGTGGTGGTGAGTGGGTGGTGAGTGGGTGGTGAGCGGGTGGTGAGGGGTTGTGCCGGGGTGTTTAGCGGGTGGTGAGGGGTTGTGTCGGGGTGGTGAGGGGGTTGTGTCGGGGTGGTGAGTGGGTGGTGAGTGGGTGGTGAGGGGGTGGTGAGCGGGTGGTGAGGGGGTTGTGTCGGAGTGGTTAGCAGGTGGTGAGTGGTGGTGAGGGGGTGGTGAGAATGTGGTGAGTGGGTGGTGAGGGGTGGTGAGTGGGTGGTGAGTGGTGGTGAGTGGTGGTGACTGTGTGGTGAGGGGGTGGTGAGCGGGTGGTGAGGGGTTGTGTCGGGGTGGTTAGCGGGTGGTGAGGGGTTGTGTCGGGGTGGTGAGCGGGTGGTGAGGGGGTTGTGTTGGGGTGGTGAGCGGGTGGTGAGGGGGTTGTGTCGGGGTGGTGAGGGGGTGGTGAGGGGTGGTGAGGGGTGGTGAGGGGTGGTGAGCAGCTGGTGAGGGGGTGGTGAGGGGTTGGTGAGGGGTGGTGAGCGGGTGGTAAGGGGTGGTGAGAGGGTTGTGTCGGGGTGGTGAGCGGTTGGTGAGGGGTGGTGAAGCCGTTGTGTCGGGGTGGTGAGGGGTGGTGAGTGGGTGGTGTGGCCGTTGCGTTGGGGTGGTGAGAGGGTGGTGAGGGGTGGTGAGAGGGTTGTGTCGGGTGGTGAGCGGTTGGTGAGGGGTGGTGAAGCCGTTGTGTCGGGGTGGTGAGGGGTGGTGAGTGGGTGGTGTGGCCGTTGCGTTGGGGTGGTGAGGGGGTGGTGAGGGGTGGTGAGGGGGTGGTGAGGGCTGGTGATGGGTGGTGAGCGGGTGGTGAGGCCGTTGTGTCGGGGTGGTGAGTGGGTGGTGAGGGGTGGTGAGGGGTGGTGAGGAGTGGTGAGCAGGGGGTGAGGGGGTGGTGAGGGTGGTGACGGTGTTGTGTCGGGGTGGTGGAGGGGTGGTGAGCGGGTGGTGAGTGGGTGGTGAGGGGTGGTGAGTGGGTGGTGAGGGGTGGTGAGTGGGTGGTGAGTGGGTGGTGAGTGGGTGCTGAGTGGTGGTGAGTGGGTGGTGAGGGGGTTGTGTCGGGGTGGTGAGGGGGTTGTGTCAGGGTGGTGAGTGGGTGGTGAGTGGTGGTTAGCGGGTGGTGAGTGGTGGTGAGTGGGTGGTGAGGGGGTGGTGAGGGTGTTATGTCGGTGTGGTTAGCGGGTGGTGAGGGTTTTGTGTCGGGGTGGTCAGCGGGTGCTGAGGGGTTGTGTTGGTGTGATTAGCGGGTGGTGGGGTGGTGAGGGTGTTGTGTTGGTGTGGTTAGCGGGTGGTGAGGGTGTGGTGAGGGTGTTGTGTCGGTGTGGTTAGCGGGTGGTGAGGGTGTTGTGTCGGGGTGGTCAGCGGGTGCTGAGGGGTTGTGTTGGTGTGATTAGCGGGTGGTGGGGTGGTGAGGGTGTTGTGTCGGGGTGGTTAGCAGGTGGTGAGTGGGCTGTGTCGGTGTGGTGAGTGGGTGGTGAGGGTGTTGTGTCGGGGTGGTGAGTGGGTGGTGAGGGTGTTGTGTCGGGGTGGTGAGGGGGTTGTGTCGGGGTGGTGAGCGGGTGGTGAGGGGGTTGTGTCGGGGTGGTGAATGGGTGGTGAGGGGGTTGTGTGGGTTGTGGTTGGTGACAGTGGGTGGTGAGGGGGTTGTGTCGGGGTGGTGAGCGGGTGGTGAGTGGGTTGTGAGTGGGTGGTGAGGGGTGGTGAGGGGGTTGTGTCGGGGTGGTGAGGGGTGGTGAGCGGTTGGTGAGTGGGTTGTGTCGGGGTGGTTAGCGGGTGGTGAGGGTGTTGGGTCGGGGTGGTGAGGGGTGGTGAGGGGGTTGTGTCGGGGCGGTGAGTGGGTGGTGAGGGTGTTGTGTCGGGGTGGTGAGTGGGTGGTGAGGGGGTTGTGTCGGGGTGGTGAGGGGTGGTGAGCGGTTGGTGAGGGGGTTGTGTAGGGGCGGTGAGTGGGGGTGAGGGTGTTGTGTCGGGGTGGTGAGTGGGGTGGTGAGGGGGTTGTGTCGGGGGTGTGTGATTGGGTGGTGAGGTGGTGGTGAGGGTGTTGTGTCGGGGTGGTGAGGGGTGGTGAGCGGTTGGTGAGGGTGTTGTGTCGGTGTGGTGAGGGGGTTGTGTCGGTGTGGTTAGCGGGTGGTGAGGGTGTTGTGTCGGGTGGTGAGCGGGTGGTGAGGGGGTTGTGTCGGGTGGTGAGCGGTGGTGAGCGGTTGGTGAGGGTGTTGTGTCGGTGTGGTGAGCGGGTGGTGAGTGGGTGGTGAGCGGGTGGTGAGGGGGTTGTGTCGGGGTGGTGAGCGGGTGGTGAGGGTGCTGTGTCGGGGTGGTGAGTGGGTGGTGAGGGGGTTGTGGCGGTGTGGTTAGTGGGTGGTGAGGGGGATGTGTTGGGGTGGTGAGCGGGTGGTGAGGGGGTTGTGGCGGGGTGGTGAGGGGTGGTGAGCGGGTGGTGAGGGTGTTGTGTCGGGGTGGTGAGGGGTGGTGAGTGGGTGGGTGAGGGTGTTGTGTCGGTGTGGTTAGCGGGTGGTGAGGGTGTTGTGTCGGGTGGTGAGGGGGTTGTATCGGTGTGGTTAGCGGGTGGTGAGGGTGTTGTGTCGGGGTGGTGAGTGGTGGTGAGGGGTGGTGAGGGGGTTGTGTCGGGGTGGTAATGGGTGGTGAGGGGTGGTGAGGGGGTGGTGAGGGGTGGTGAGGGTGCTGTGTCGGGGTGGTGAGGGGTGGTGAGGGGTGGTGAGGGTGCTGTGTCGGGGTGGTGAGGGGGTTGTGTCGGTGTGGTTAGCGGGTGGTGAGGGTGTTGTGTCGGGGTGGTGAGGGGTGGTGAGGGGGTTGTGTCGGTGTGGTTAGCGGGTGGTGAGGGCGTTGTGTTGGGGTGGTGAGGGGTGGTGAGGGGGTTGTGTCGGGGTGGTAAGGGGTGGTGAGGGGTGGTGAGGGGTGGTGAGGGGGTTGTGTCGGGGTGGTTAGCGGGTGGTGAGGGTGTTGTGTCGGGGTGGTGAGGGGTGGTGAGGGGGTTGTGTCAGGGTGGTAAGGGGTGGTGAGGGGTGGTGAGGGGTGGTGGGGGATGGTGAGGGGGTTGTGTCGGTGTGGTTAGCGGGTGGTGAGGGTGTTGTGTTTGGGTGGTGAGGGGTGGTGAGGGGGTTGTGTCGGGGTGGTAAGGGGTGGTTAGCGGGTGGTGAGGGTGTTGTGTCGGGGTGGTAAGGGGTGGTGAGGGGTGGTGAGGGGTGGTGAGGGGGTGGTGTATTGGATTGCATTGTTTTGTTGTCACGTGTACCGAGATGCAGTGAAAAGTATTTTTCTGGGAGCAGCGAAACAGATTATTCAGTGCATGTAAAAAAATTAAATAAAACGAAAATACATAATAGGGCAACACAAGATACACAATGTAACTAGATAACACCGGCATCGGGTGAAGCATTCAGTAGTGTAGTACTAATCAGGTCAGTCCATAAGAGGGTCGTTTAGGAGTCTGGTAACAGTGGGAAAGAAGCTGGGCGGGATTCGCCGACCCCCCCACCGGGTCGGATAATCGCCAGGGGAAGGCGCGAATCCTGCCCCGCCACCCCGAAGCCGGCTACTGTATTTTCTGCCGGCGTTTTTCGAGAGGGGGCGGGATTCCTGCCACGCTGGTCGGGGGCCGTTGACAGTGGCCCCCCCGGCGATTCTCCGGGCCGGAATGAGCCGAGTGGCTAGTCCCACCGGCGTGAATCACTTAATTCACGCACCGGTGGCACCTGGCTGATAAGTATGCATGGGCAGTTCATGGGGGAGGGGGATACGAACCCGGGGGTCCCAACGGTGGCTTGGCCCGCGATTGGGGCCCACCGATCTGCGCGCGGGCTTGTTCCATGGGGGCACTTCTTTCTTCCGCGCCGGGCCCCTGTAGGGTTCTGCCATATTGCCCTGGGGCCGGCACAGAGAAGAGAACCCCCCTCGTATGCGCGCAAATACTCCAGCTGGTCTGCGCATGTGCGAGATCACATTGCCCATTCTCAGCATGCGCGAACACGCGCCGGCCATTCGGCGCTGGCTGGAGAGACACCAACACCTCCCAGCCCCCGAAAATACGAAGAATTCCGCACTTTCGGGGGCTGTTGATGCCGGAGTGGTTGGCGCCAGTTTTCCCGCCGGTGTGGGGACTTAATCCCCAGAAGGTTGAATTCCGGCCGCTGTTTTTGAGTCTGTTCGTGCGTGTTCTCAGACTTTTGTATCTCCTGCCCGATGTAAGAAGTCGGAAGAGTGAGTAAGCCGAGTGGGAGGAGTCTTTGATTATGCTGCCCGCTTTCCCCTGGCACCGGGAGGTGTAGATGGAGTCAATGAATGGGAGGCAGGTTTGTGTGATGGACTGGGCTGTGTTCACGACTCTCTGAAGTTTCTTGCCGTCCTGGGCCGAGCAGTTGCCATACCAGGCTGTGATGCAGCCCGATAGGATGCTTTCTCTGTGCATCTGTAAAAGTTGGTAAGAGTCAGTGTGGACATGTGGACAGTGTGGAATTTTGTTAGTACCTGAGGAAGTAAAGGCACTTTCTTGGTGGTAGTGTTGACGTGGGTGGACCAGGACAAATTTTTGGAGATGTGTATTGTAGGAATTTGAAGTTGTCAACCAACTCCACCTTGGCCCCGTTCATGTAGACAGGGGTGGGCACAGTACTTTGCTTCCTGAAGTCAATGACCAGCTCCTTAGTTTTGCTGGCTGAGAGGGTGGTGTGCGGATGGTGACCTTCTAGAGTTGCTATCCGGACCGCAGCGACAGGAATACCGTTTTTCATTGGAATTGATTGTGTTCAGGGAGCACCGGTGCTATCCCATTAACGGTTCATGAATTGCTCCTGGACAAGTGCCAATTCTGTTGTCGTAGAAGTTCACCGATTTAGTACTAGCATGAACACTTCATGTTCTGAATCAGAGAATCCCGCCACATAGTTTAGATAAAGGTAGAGAAATACAGTCCTCAAGTTCCCCCTGCTGGAGAAATGTCAACATGCAGCAGTGTTCACTGACACTAAATAACATTTGGTTCCAGCTCTCACACACACTGACTCTCACTGGGGGTTGGGTTCCACACACACTGACTCTCACTGGGGTACGGGTTCCACACACACTGACTCTCACTGGGGTACAGGTTCCACACACACTGACTCTCACTGGGGTACGGGTTCCACACACACTGACTCTCACTGGGGTACAGGTTCCACACACACTGGCTCTCAATGGGGTACAGGTCCAACACACACACTGATTCTCACTGGGGTACGGGTTCCACACACTGACTCTCACTGGGATACAGGTTCCACACACACTGACTCTCACTGGGGTACAGGTTACACACACACTGGCTCTCAATGGGTACGGGTTCCACACACACTGACTGTCACTGGGGTACGGGTTCCACACACTGACTCTCACTGGGATACGGGGTCCACACACACTGACTCCCACTGGGGTACAGGTTCCACACACACTGACTCTCACTGGGGTACGGGTTCCACACACACTGACTCTCACTGGGGTACGGGCCCCACACACACTGACTCTCACTGGGGTACAGGTTACACACACACTGCCTTTCACTGGGGTACGGGTACCACACACACTGACTCTCACTGGGGTACGGGGTTCCACACACACTGACTCTCACTGGAGTACGGGTTCCACACACACACTGACTCTCACTGGGGTACAGGTTCCACACACACTGACTCTCACTGGGGTACGGGACCCACACACACTGACTCTCACTGGGGTACAGGTTCCACACACACTGACTCTCACTGGGGTACGGGTTCCACACACACTGACTCTCACTGGGGTACGGGTTCCACACACGCTGACTCTCACTGGTGTACGGGGTTCCACACACACTGACTCTCACTGGGGTACAGGTTCCACACACACTGACTCTCACTGGGGTATGGGTTCCATACACACGGACTCTCACTGGGGTACAGGTTCCACACACACTGACTCTCACTGGGGTACGGGTTCCACACACACTGACTCTCACTGGGGTATGGGTTCCACACACACTGACTCTCACTGGGGTACGGGTTCCACACACACTGCCTCTCACTGGGGTATGGGCCCCACACACACTGACTCTCACTGGGGTATGGGTTCCACACACACTGACTCTCACTGGGGTACGGGTCCCACACACACTGACTCTCACTGGGGTACGGGTTCCACACACACTGACTCTCACTGGGGTACGGGTTCCACACACACTGACTCTCACTGGGGTACGAGTTCCACACACACTGACTCTCACTGGGGTACGGGTTCCACACACACTGACTCTCACTGGGGTACGGGTTCCACACACACTGACTCTCACTGGGGTATGGGTTCCACACACACTGACTCTCACTGGGGTACGGGTTCCACACACACTGACTCTCACTGGGGTAGGGTTCCACACACACTGACTCTCACTGGGGGTACGGGTTCCACACACACTGATTCTCACTGGGGTATGGGTTCCACACACACTGACTCTCACTGGGGTACGGGTCCACACACACTGACTCTCACTGGGGTAGGGGTTCCACACACACTGACTCTCACTGGGGTACGGGTTCCACACACACTGACTCTCACTGGGGTACGAGTTCCACACACACTGACTCTCACTGGGGTACATGTCCCATACACACTGACTGGGTGGTGAGGGGGTGGTGAGTGGGTGGTGACGGTGTTGTGTCGGGGTGGTGAGTGGGTGGTGAGGGGTGGCGTCGGGGTGGTGAGTGGGTGGTGAGTGGGTGGTGAGTGGGTGGTGAGTGGGTTGTGTCGGAGTGGTGAGTGGGTGCTGAGGGTGTTGTGTCGGGGTGGTGAGTGGGTGGTGAGTGGGTGGTGAGGGTGTTGTGTCGGGGTGGTGAGCGGGTGGTGAGGGTGTTGTGTCGGGGTGGTCAGTGTGTGGTGAGGGTGTTGTGTCAGGGTGGTGAGCGGGTGGTGAGGGGTTGTGTTGGTGTGGTTAGCGGGTGGTGAGGGGGTGGTGAGGGTGTTGTGTCGGTGTGGTTAGCGGGTGGTGAGGGTGTTGTGTCGGGGTGGTCAGCGGGTGCTGAGGGGTTGTGTTGGTGTGATTAGCGGGTGGTGGGGTGGTGAGGGTGTTGTGTCGGGGTGGTGAGGGTGTTGTGTCGGGGTGGTTAGTGGGTGGTGAGTGGGTTGTGTCGGGGTGGTGAGGGGTGGTGAGCGGGTGGTGAGTGGGTGGTGAGCGGGTGGTGAGCAGGGGGTGAGTGGGTGGTGAGGGTGTTGTGTCGGGGTGGTGAGGGGTGGTGAGTGGGTGGTGAGGGGGTTGTGTCGGGGTGGTGAGTGGGTGGTGAGGGGGTTGTGTCGGGGTGGTGAGCGGGTGGTGAGTGGGTGGTGAGTGGGTGGTGAGGGGGTGGTGAGCGGTTGGTGAGGGGGTTGTGTCGGGGTGGTGAGCGGTTGGTGAGGGGGTTGTGTCGGGGTGGTGAGGGGTGGTGAGCGGTTGGTGAGGGGGTTGTGTCGGGGTGGTGAGCGGTTGGTGAGGGGGTTGTGTCGGGGTGGTGAGGGGTGGTGAGCGGGTGGTGAGTGGGTGGTGTGCGGGTGGTGAGGGGGTTGTGTTGGGGTGGTGAGGGGTGATGAGCGGGTTGTGTCGGGGTGGTGAGTGGGTGGTGAGGGGGTTGTGTCGGGGTGGTGAGTGGGTGGTGAGGGGTTGTGTCGGGGTGGTGAGCGGGTGGTGAGGGGGATGTGTTGGGGTGGTTAGCGGGTGGTGAGGGGGTTGTGTCGGGGTGGTGAGGGGGTTGTGTTGGGGTGGTGAGGGGGTGGTGAGCGGTTGGTGAGGGGGTTGTGTCGGGGTGGTGAGCGGGTGGTGAGGGGGTTGTGTCGGGGAGGTGAGGGGTGGTGAGCGGTTGGTGAGGGGGTTGTGTCGGGGTGGTGAGGGGTGGTGAGGGGGTTGTGTCGGGGTGGTGAGGGGTGGTGAGCGGTTGGTGAGGGGGGTTGTGTCGGGGTGGTGAGCGGTTGGTGAGGGGGTGGTGAGGGGTGGTGAGCGGTTGGTGAGGGGGTGGTGTTGGGGTGGTGAGCGGTTGGTGAGGGGGTTGTGTCGGGGTGGTGAGGGGTGGTGAGCGGTTGGTGAGGGGGTTGTGTCGGGGTGGTGAGCGGGTGGTGAGGGGGTTGTGTCGGGGTGGTGAGCGGGTGGTGAGGGTGTTGTGTCGGGGTGGTGAGGGGTGGTGAGGGGTGGTGAGGTTGTTGTGTCGGTGTGGTGAGCGTGTGGTGAGGGTGTTGTGTCGGTGAGGTTTGCGGGTGGTGAGGGGGTTGTGTCGGGGTGGTAAGGGGTGGTGAGGGGTGGTGAGGGGTGGTGAGGGGGTTGTGTCGGGGTGGTGAGCGGGTGGTGAGGGGGTTGTGTCGGTGTGGTTAGCGGGTGGTGAGGGTGTTGTGTCGGGGTGGTAAGGGGTGGTGACGGGTGGTGAGGGGTGGTGAGGGGGTTGTGTCGGTGTGGTAAGGGGTGGTAAGGGGTGGTGAGGGGTGGTGAGGGGTGGTGAGGGGTGGTGAGGGGGTTGTGTCGGGGTGGTGAGGGGTGGTGAGGGGTGGTGAGGGGTGGTGAGGGGTGGTGAGGGGGTTATGTCGGGGTGGTAAGGAGTGGTGAGGGGTGGTGAGGGGGTTGTGTCGGTGTGGTTAGCGGGTGGTGAGGGTGTTGTGTCGGGGTGGTGAGGGGTGGTGAGGGGGTTGTGTCGGTGTGGTTAGCGGGTGGTGAGGGTGTTGTGTTTGGGTGGTGAGGGGTGGTGAGGGGTGGTGAGGGGGTTGTGTCGGTGTGGTTAGCGGGTGGTGAGGGTGTTGTGTCGGGGTGGTGAGGGGTGGTGAGGGGGTTGTGTCGGGGTGGTAAGGGGTGGTGAGGGGTGGTGAGGGGTGGTGAGTGGGTGGTGAGCGGGGTGGTGAGGGTGTTGTGTCGGGGTGGTAAGGGGTGGTGAGGGGTGGTGAGGGGTGGTGAGGGGGTGGTGTATTGGATTGGATTGTTTTGTTGTCACGTGTACCGAGATGCAGTGAAAAGTATTTTTCTGGGAGCAGCGAAACAGATTATTCAGTACATGTAAAAAAATTAAATAAAACGAAAATACATAATAGGGCAACACAAGATACACAATGTAACTAGATAACACCGGCATCGGGTGAAGCATTCAGTAGTGTAGTACTAATCAGGTCAGTCCATAAGAGGGTCGTTTAGGAGTCTGGTAACAGTGGGAAAGAAGCTGGGCGGGATTCGCCGACCCCCCCACCGGGTCGGATAATCGCCGGGGGAAGGCACGAATCCTGCCCCGCCACCCTGAAGCCGGCTACTGTATTTTCTGCCGGCGTTTTTCGAGAGGGGGCGGGATTCCTGCCACGCTGGTCGGGGGCCGTTGACAGTGGCCCCCCCGGCGATTCTCCTGGCCGGAATGGGCCGAGTGGCTAGTCCCATCGGCGTGAATCACTTAATTCACGCACCGGTGGCACCTGGCTGATAAGTATGCATGGGCAGTTCATGGGGGGGGGGGGATACGAACCCGGGGGTCCCCACAGTGGCTTGGCCCGCGATTGGGGCCCACCGATCTGCGCGCGGGCTTGTTCCATGGGGGCACTTCTTTCTTCCGCGCCGGGCCCCTGTAGGGTTCTGCCATATTGCCCTGGGGCCGGCACAGAGAAGAGAATCCCCCTCAAATACTCCAGCTGGTCTGCGCATGTGCGAGATCACATTGCCCATTCTCAGCATGCGCGAACACGCGCCGGCCATTCGGCGCTGGCTGGAGAGACACCAACACCTCCCAGCACCCGAAATACGAAGAATTCCGCACTTTCGGGGGCTGTTGATGCCGGAGTGGTTGGCGCCGGTTTTCCCGCCGGTGTGGGGACTTAATCCCCAGAAGGTTGAATTCCGGCCACTGTTTTTGAGTCTGTTCATGCGTGTTCTCAGACTTTTGTATCTCCTGCCCGATGTAAGAAGTCGGAAGAGTGAATAAGCCGAGTGGGAGGAGTCTTTGATTATGCTGCCCGCTTTCCCCAGGCACCGGGAGGTGTAGATGGAGTCGATGGGAGGGAGGCAGGTTTGTGTGATGCACTGGGCTGTGTTCACGACTCTCTGAAGTTTCTTGCCGTCCTGGGCCGAGCAGTTGCCATACCAGGCTGTGATGCAGCCCGATAGGATGCTTTCTCTGTGCATCTGTAAAAGTTGGTAAGAGTCAGTGTGGACATGTGGACAGTGTGGAATTTTGTTAGTACCTGAAGAACATAGAACATAGAACGATACAGCGCAGTACAGGCCCTTCGGCCCTCGATGTTGCACCGACATGGAAAAAAAAAACTAAAGGCCATCTAACCTACACTATGCCCTTATCATCCATATGCTTATCCAATAAATTTTTAAATGCCCTCAATGTTGGCGAGTTCACTACTGTTGCAGGTAGGGCATTCCACGGCCCTCACCACTCTTTGCGTAAAAAACCCACCTCTGACCTCTGTCCTATATCTATTACCCCTCAATTTAAGGCTATGTCCCCTCGTGCTAGCCACCTCCATCCGCGGGAGAAGGCTCTCGCTGTCCACCCTATCTAACCCTCTGATCATTTTGTATGCCTCTATTAAGTCACCTCTTAACCTTCTTCTCTCTAACGAAAACAACCTCAAGTCCATAAGCCTTTCCTCATAAGATTTTCCCTCCATACCAGGCAACATCCTGGTAAATCTCCTCTGCACCCGTTCCAAAGCTTCCACGTCCTTCCTATAATGAGGCGACCAGAACTGTACGCAATACTCCAAATGCGGCCGTACCAGAGTTTGGTACAGCTGCATCATGACCTCATGGCTCCGGAACTCAATCCCTCTACCAATAAAGGCCAACACACCATAGGCCTTCTTCACAACCCTATCAACCTGGGTGGCAACTTTCAGGGATCTATGTACATGGACACCGAGATCCCTCTGCTCATCCACACTACCAAGAATTTTACCATTAGCCACATATTCCGCATTCCTGTTATTCTTTCCAAAGTGAATCACCTCACACTTCTCCACATTAAACTCCATTTGCCACCTCTCAGCCCAGCTCTGCAGCTTAACTATGTCCCTCTGTAACCTGCAACATCCTTCCGCACTGTCTACAACTCCACCGACTTTAGTGTCGTCTGCAAATTTACTCACCCATCCTTCTGCGCCCTCCTCTAGGTCATTTATAAAAATGACAAACAGCAACGGCCCCAGAACAGATCCTTGTGGTACGCCACTCGTAACTGAACTCCATTCTGAACATTTCCCATCAACTACCACTCTCTGTCTTCTTTCAACTAGCCAATTTCTGATCCACATCTCTAAATCACCCTCAATCCCCAGCCTCCGTATTTTCTGCAATAGCCGACCGTGGGGAACCTTATCAAACGCTTTACTGAAATCCATATACACCACATCAACTGCTCTACCCTCGTCTACCTGTTCAGTCACCTTCTCAAAGAACTCGATAAGGTTTGTGAGGCATGACCTACCCTTCACAAAACC
This sequence comes from Scyliorhinus canicula, assembly GCF_902713615.1. Taxonomy (NCBI): domain Eukaryota; kingdom Metazoa; phylum Chordata; class Chondrichthyes; order Carcharhiniformes; family Scyliorhinidae; genus Scyliorhinus; species Scyliorhinus canicula. The sequence continues at coordinate 56,029,300 of NC_052157.1, forward strand.
ATGCTGACTATCCCTAAAGGCACTTCTTGGTGGTAGTGTTGACGTGGGTGGACCAGGACAAATTTTTGGAGATGTGTATTGTAGGAATTTGAAGTTGTCAACCAACTCCACCTTGGCCCCGTTCATGTAGACAGGGGTGGGCACAGTACTTTGCTTCCTGAAGTCAATGACCAGCTCCTTAGTTTTGCTGGCTGAGAGGGTGGTGTGCGGATGGTGACCTTCTAGAGTTGCTATCCGGACCGCAGCGACAGGAATACCGTTTTTCATTGAAATTGATTGTGTTCAGGGAGCACCGGTGCTATCCCATTAATGGTTCATGAATTGCTCCTGGACAGGTGCCAATTCTGTTGTCGGAGAAGTTCACCGATTTAGTACTAGCATGAACACTTCATGTTCTGAATCAGAGAATCCCGCCACATAGTTTAGATAAAGGTAGAGAAATACAGTCCTCAAGTTCCCCCTGCTGGAGAAATGTCAACATGCAGCAGTGTTCACTGACACTAACTAACATTTGGTTCCAGCTCTCACACACAGACTCTCACTGGGGGTTGGGTTCCACACACACTGACTCTCACTGGGGGTTGGGTTCCACACACACTGACTCTCACTGGGGGTTGGGTTCCACACACACTGACTCTCACTGGGGGTTGGGTTCCACACACACTGACTCTCACTGGGGTACGGGTTCCACACACACTGACTCTCACTGGGGTACGGGTTCCACACACACGGACTCTCACTGGGGAACAGGTTCCACACACACTGACTCTCACTGGGGCATGGGTTCCACGCACACTGACTCTCACTGGGGTACAGGTTCCACACACACTGGCTCTCAATGGGGTACAGGTCCCACACACACACTGATTCTCACTGGGGTACGGGTTCCACACACTGACTCTCACTGGGATACAGGTTCCACACACACTGACACTCACTGGGGTACAGGTTACACACACACTGGCTCTCAATGGGGTACGGGTTCCACACACGCTGACTGTCACTGGGGTACGGGTTACACACACACTGACTCTCACTGGGGTACGGGATCCACACACGCTGACTCTCACTGGTGTACGGGGTTCCACACACACTGACTCTCACTGGGGTACAGGTTCCACACACACTGACTCTCACTGGGGTATGGGTTCCATACACACGGACTCTCACTGGGGTACAGGTTCCACACACACTGACTCTCACTGGGGTACGGGGTTCCACACACACTGACTCTCACTGGGCTACAGGTTCCACACACACTGACTCTCACTGGGGTACGGGTTCCACACACACTGACTCTCCCTGGGGTATGGGTTCCACACACACTGACTCTCACTGGGGTAGGGGTTCCACACACACTGACTCTCACTGGGGTACGGGTTCCACACACACTGACTCTCACTGGGGTATGGGCCCCACACACACTGACTCTCACTGGGGTATGGGTCCAAACACACTGACTCTCACTGGGGTACGGGTTCCACACACACTGACTCTCACTGGGATACGTGTTCCACACACACTGATTCTCAGTGGGGTACAGGTTCCACACACACTAACTCTGACTGGGGTACAGGTTCCACACACACTGACTCTCACTGGGGTACGTGTTCCACACACACTGATTCTCACTGGGGTACAGGTTCCACACACACTGACTCTCACTGGGGTACAGGTTCCACACACACTGACTCTCACTGGGGTACAGGTTCCACACACACTGACTCTCACTGGGGTACAGGTTCCACACACAATGACTCTCACTTGGGTTCAGGTTCCACACACACTGACTCTCACTGGGGTACAGGTTCCACACACACTGACTCTCACTGGGGTACAGGTTCCACACACACTGACTCTCACTGGGGTACAGGTTCCACACACACTGACTCTCACTGGGGTACAGGTTCCACACACACTGACTCTCACTGGGGTACGGGGTTCCACACACACTGACTCTCACTGGGGTACAGGTTCCACACACACTGACTCTCACTGGGGTTCAGGTTCCACACACACTGACTCTCACTGGGGTATGGGTCCCACACACACTGACTCTCACTGGGGTACGGGTCCCTCACACACTGACTCTCACTGGGGTACGGGTTCCACACACACTGACTCTCACTGGGGTACAGGTTCCACACACACTGACTCTCACTGGGGTACAGTTCCCTCACACACTGACTCTCACTGGGGTACGGGTTCCACACACACTGACTCTCACTGGGGTACGGGTTCCACACACACGGACTCTCACTGGGGTACAGGTTCCACACACACTGACTCTCACTGGGGTACAGTTCCCTCACACACTGACTCTCACTGGGGTACGGGTTCCACACACACTGACTCTCACTGGGGTACGGGTTCCACACACACTGACTCTCACTGGGGTACAGGTTCCACACACACGGACTCTCACTGGGGTACGGGACCCACACACACTGACTCTCACTGGGGTACAGGTTCCACACACACGGACTCTCACTGGGGTACGGGACCCACACACACTGACTCTCACTGGGGTAGGAGTTCCGCACACACTGACTCTCACTGGGGTACGGGTTCCACACACTGACTCTCACTGGGGTACGGGTTCCACACACTGACTCTCACTGGGGTATGGGCCCCACACACACTGACTCTCACTGGGGTACGGGTTCCACACACACTGACTCTCACTGGGGTACGGGTTCCACTCACACTGATTCTCACTGGGGTATGGGTTCCACACACACTGACTCTCACCGGGGTACGGGTTCCACACACACTGACTCTCATTGGGGTACGGGTTCCACACACACTGACTCTCACTGGGGTAAGGGTTCCACACACACTGACTCTCACTGGGGTACAGGTTCCACACACACTGACTCTCACTGGGGTACGGGTTCCACACACACTGACTCTCACTGGGGTACGGGTTCCACACACACTGACTCTCACTGGGGTACGGGTTCCACATACACTGACTCTCACTGGGGTATGGGCCCCACACACACTGACTCTCACTGGGGTACGGGTTCCACTCACACTGATTCTCACTGGGGTATGGGTTCCACACACACTGACTCTCACCGGGGTACGGGTTCCACACACACTGACTCTCACTGGGGTACGGGTTCCACACACACTGACTCTCACTGGGGTACGGGTTCCACACACACTGACTCTCACTGGGGTACAGGTTCCACACACACTGACTCTCACTGGGGTACGGGTTCCACACACCCTGACTCTCACTGGGGTACAGGTTCCACACACACTGACTCTCACTGGGGTAGGAGTTCCGCACGCACTTTGACAAGTGGGAAGTTTGTTCTGAGTGTTTTCAGATTTACTAGTTCTTTCCCGGGGATGTGCGGACTTGTTATTGCGAAGACGCTGGGCTCGTTCTCCTCGGAGCGGAGAAGGTAAAGCAGGTGATCGAATTGAGATGTTCAAAATCATGAAGGTGGTTTGGATAGAGTTGATAAGGAGAAAGTGTTTCCAAGTGGTAGGAGGCTCAGTAACCAGAGAGGACACAGATGGAAGAGAATCGGGAAAAGAACCAGGCCCGGGGGGGGAGATGAGGAGAATTTGTATTTCACACACAGCGAGTTGTTGTGATCTGGAAGGTGCTGCCTGAAAGGGCGGAGGAAGCAGATTCAACAGGAACTTTCAAACAGGGCAATTGCAGAAATACTGGAACATAGACCATAGAGAAATACAGCACAGAATAGGCCCTTCGGCCCACGATGTTGTGCCGAATTTTTGTCCTAGGTTAATCATAGATCATAGAATTTTGGACAATAAGGGCAATTTATCATAGCCAATCCACCTAACCTGCACATCTTTGGACTGTGGGAGTAAACCGGAGCACCCGGAGGAAACCCACGCCCACACGGGTAGGATATGCAGACTCCGCACAGACAGTGACCCAGCCGGGAATCGAACCTGGGACCCTGGAGCTGTGAAGCAATTGTGCTATCCACAATGCTACTGTGCTGCCCTTAAGAACAAATTAATCTGCACTCCATTATTCTACCATAATCCATGTACCTCTCCAATAGCCGCTTGAAGATCCCTAACATTTCCGACTCAACTACTTCCACAGGCAGTGCATTCAATTGGAAGGGGGAAGTCTGCTGGAATGTGGCACGGGGCGGGGGGGGGGGAGGGGGGGGGGGTGAAAGCAGGGGGGAAAGAGTGGGGACTAATGGGATAAACCTTTCAAACAGCAAGCACAGATGTGATGGTCTGAATGTTCTCCTGCCGGGCTGGCTGAATCTGTGATTTGGGCTCGGGTGTAGGTGGTTCAATCAGGAAAGCACTTCTGACCATGAATTATTTTTCTGGTGCAGATATTTTTAGGACGAACAACCATTCAGATCACAGCAATATCCCACATCACTTTTGGTCATTGGGAATATCGTTAAGCATCACAGGGAGGACTGTCCTTCTGACAGTGCAGCTCTCCCTCAGTACTGACCCTCTGACAGTGCAGCACTCCCTCAGTACTGACCCTCCGACAGTGCAGCACTCCCTCAGTACTGACCCTCTGACAGTGCAGCACTCCCTCAGCACTGACCCTCTGACAGTGCAGCACTCCCTCAGTACTGACCCTCTGACAGTGCAGCACTCCCTCAGTACTGACCCTCTGACAGTGCTGCGCTCCCTCAGTACTAACTCTCTGACAGTGCAGCACTCCCTCAGTATTCACCCTCTGACAGTGCAGCACTCCCTCAGTACTGACCCTCTGACAGTGCAGCACTCCCTCAGTACTGACTCTCTGACAGTGCAGCATTCCCTCAGTATTCACCCTCTGACAGTGCAGCACTCCCTCAGTATTCACCCTCTGACAGTGCAGCACTCCCTCAGTACTGACCCTCTGACAGTGCAGAACTCCTTCAGTACCGACCCTCTGACAGTGCAGCACTCCCTCAGTACTGACTCTCTGACATTGCAGCACTCTCTCAGTATTCACCCTCTGGCAGTGCAGCACTCCCTCAATACTGACCCTCCGACACGGCAGCACTCCCTCAGTATCGACCCTCTGACAGTGCAGCACCCCCTCAGTACTGACCCTCTGACAGTGCAGCACTCCTTCAGTACCGACCCTCTGACAGTGCAGCACTCCCTCAGTACTGACCCTCTGGCAGTGCAGCACTCCCACTGTAGTGACCTTCTGAGTGCAGAACTCCCTCAGTACTTACCCTCTGACAGTGCAGCACTCCCTCAGTACTGTCCCTCTGACAGTGCAGCACTCCCTCAGTACTGTCCCTCTGACAGTGCAGCACTCCCTCAATATTGACAATCCGACACGGCAGCACTCCCTCAGTACTGACCCTCCGACAGTGCAGCACTCCCTCAGTACTGACCCTCTGACAGTACAGCACTCCCTCAGTACTGACCCTCTGACAGTACAGCATTCTCTCAGTACTGACCCTCTGACAGTACAGCACTCTCTCAGTACTGACCCTCTGACAGTACAGCACTCTCTCAGTACTGACCCTCTAACAGTGCAGCACTCCCTCAGTAGTGACCCTCTGACAGTGCAGCACTCCTCAGTACTGACCCTCTGACAGTGCAGCTCTCTCTCAGTACTGACCTCTGACAGTGCAGCACTCCCTCAGTACTGACCCTCTGACAGTGCAGCACTCCCTCAGTACTGACCCTCTGACAGTGCAGCACTCCCTCAGTGCTGACCCTCTGACAGTGCAGCACTCCCTCAGTGCTGACCCTCTGACAGTGCAGCACCCCCTCAGTACTGACCCTCTGACAGTGCAGCACTCCCTCAGTACTGACCCTCTGACAGTGCAGCACTCCCTCAGTACTGACCCTCTGACAGTGCAGCTCTCTCTCAGTACTGACCCTCTGACAGTGCAGCTCTCTCTCAGTACTGACCCTCTGACAGTCTGACACTCCCGCAGTACTGACCCTCTGACAGTGCAGCACTCCCTCAGTACTGACCCTCTGACAGTGCAGCACCCCTCAGTACTGACCCTCTGACAGTGCTGCACTCCCTCAGTACTGACCCTCTGACAGTGCAGCACTCCCTCAGTACTGACCCTCTGACAGTGCAGCTCTCTCTCAGTACTGACCCTCTGACAGTGCAGCTCTCTCTCAGTACTGACCCTCTGACAGTCTGACACTCCCGCAGTACTGACCCTCTGACAGTGCAGCACTCCCTCAGTACTGACCCTCTGACAGTGCAGCACTCCCTCAGTACTGACCCTCTGACAGTGCAGCTCTCTCTCAGTACTGACCCTCTGACAGTGCAGCTCTCTCTCAGTACTGACCCTCTGACAGTCTGACACTCCCGCAGTACTGACCCTCTGACAGTGCAGCACCCCCTCAGTACTGACCCTCTGACAGTGCAGCACTCCCTCAGTACTGACCCTCTGACAGTGCAGCTCTCTCTCAGTACTGACCCTCTGACAGTGCAGCACTCCCTCAGTACTGACCCTCTGACAGTGCAGCTCTCTCTCAGTACTGACCCTCTGACAGTGCAGCTCTCTCTCAGTACTGACCCTCTGACAGTCTGACACTCCCGCAGTACTGACCCTCTGACAGTCTGACACCCCCGCAGTACTGACAGCAGTGAGTTCCGACTCTACGGCGTGGACCCTCAACCCCATGACGTACTGACTCCGAAGCTATGGATTGAGACAGAGGGGCAAAGTGCGTTCAGAAAACCCTTTGATCCAAGGCTGATGTATCTGTCGAATGGTGTTTGTGGAAGGAGGAATTTAAGCTGGCTCTCTTTCAGATGAAGGCCCAGCCGCCTCCCTGGTAACCATGGATTCTTGGCATTCGGCCATATTGGCAGGCAGAGGCCGCAGGTGCCGGCGTTTGCCACATGCCTGTGTCTTGCTCAAAGCATTCTTCCGCACACTTGCTCCTTTCCCAGTGGCATTGAGTTTGCCAACTGTCACACAAAGAGCTTTTCAGAAGAGGCCTGAATTTGACCTCTAGTGAATTAACTGACTGGGAGGTGAGTTAAATCAGGGAGGAAAGCCCTAAATGCCAGTCAGCAAAGACCTTCAGAAGCTTGGCAGGCTGTTGAACATGTGATGATTGTAGGAATTTCAGATGTATCTTGTTATATGTATTTGGTGCTGTAAGGGTGAAAAACCTGGGTCAGTGTGTGTGGGCCTGCTGCAGTAGTGTTTTTCAAAATCCTGGTTTGCAACACAGCCAGGCTTTGTGGGAGCCAGAGGTGCAATTAAAGAGCCGTGAAAGCTTGGGCTAATGGTTGTTTGTTTGGATTAAGCGGCTTCACCATGGAATAGCTCATTGGAGACTTTGGGCGGGTTTATCCATTTCCGTCGCCGGCCAATGGGGTTTCCCATTGTGGGCTACCCCACACCGTCGGGAAACGTGCGGGTGTGGGTGCGTTGCCAACAGGGCGGAGGATCTCACCGATGGAAAATCCTGCAGCTTATGTTTCAGCTGGGTAAGATGATGTAACTAATGGGAGGAGATAGAGGACTAGGTATTTTAGCTGTGGAGCAGAGATTGTTCAGCTGGGAGATGGAAGTCAAACCATGGAGAGAGTTTCTGAAGACTTTAGCGAGAGATCCTGCATTGATCTGGCAGGATTCAGATCTATCTCTTGAAACAGTCTCAAAGAACATTTCTTAAGCAAGTATACCTGGGTCTGCTAACTGCATTTAAAAGTGGATTGAGAGCTGAGATGGTTTTGTTGTTTGAGTGGGAATAAAGATAGCAGTTAAGGGTTATTGTGTCACTGTATTGATTAGCATTATTTAAGGGGCAATTGGAAGCTAATTTCTGGTGTGATGTTAAAGATATTTTAATACTGTGTTAGTAATAAAGTTTGTTTTCATATTCCATATCCCTATTTCTTTATGAAATCACTCCTGGAGCAAGGTATCCGTTCCTCATTGTCTTGCAAAGTTATAATAAAATATAAAACAAAGTATCCGAGCCACAGTTGGGGTCCAGTCCGCAATGATAATAAAGATCTATTTGTGGAGCAGCGAGTGGGCTGGCAGACTCAGTCGGCAAATAGATAGGGAAGAGGGCCCAAGGACTGAAAGGGCAACTGGGAAGATCTGCGGAGGCAGAAACATGGCAGTCCACTCGATGGGCATGTTTACACTGTCCCTCCCAATGGATAACTGATGGATTCGGACAGTCAGTGAGTACATGAATGTGAATATCCAAGACAATATCGGAGAGAAAATATTGTTTTTGTTCAGTATGACTATGGTTTACTGTGAAGCAGGTTTGTGGCCGCTGTGTGAGCCGCTGTGGCCGCTTGTGGCCGCTGTGCTTATGCATGTGCTTGGTTGTATGTGTGAGCATGTAGAAAGAGTCCTTCCTGTTTGTTCCCTTTTAATTTCCTTATTTCCCCCCTTTTTTTATTTTTGCCGTTACATTTTTGATCCATGGATGATTAATGGATCTGTGACTTTAAGGCAGCCTGTACCTTTAAGTTAAACAGAGGAATCCGGAAGGCTGTGCTGTTTTAAATTGGTGATTTCAGACTGGCCAGCACCAGGGAAGACGTGGTTTGATTGACTGGCTGTTGGCCAATGAATTGGTCCAAGAGGCTTTGCTCTGCCTGGTAACAGGTGGTACTTGGATCTCATGCCCCTCCCTGCTATGTTTTTAAGAGCTCCAAGGGTTGAGTTTGGTCTCAGTTTTGATCTTGGCATCCCAGGGAAAGACTTGATAACCTCTCCTCTCCGTTTTCCACCAGAAAGGCTGTGTTTCTGAACTTGCAGCAAGCCTGGATGAATCTCTGTACATGCAGAGTGCAGAACCGACCAACTCTCTCCTGAAAGGCAAAGGCAGTATCGACCAACTCTCTCTCCAGAAAGACATGGGCCTGAATGCGAACCTCATGCTGAAGGCCCAGTTTGATGAGAAATAAGGGCGTCTCGCCAGAAAGCCTGCTCCATGTGAATACTGCATTTTCTAAACTACAGGGACCCCGAATTAATGAATCTACAAAGAAGACCATTAATGGCTGTAAAAGGGAGACTTTAATCAGCAAGCATGCAGTGAAGAAAGTGTGTTAACGGAGCACCATCTGAAGCAAAGACTAGGGGGCGGGATTCTCCCATTCGGCGACAGAGTGTCCACGCCATTGGAAACACCGCCGCATTTCACGACAGTGTGAACGGGCCGCTGGGAGTACCGATTCTGGCCCCTACAGGGGCCAGCATTGTACTGGAGCGGTTCACGCCGCTCCAGCCTCCCATCCCGCCGTGAACTGTGCACCGCACCAACCCACGCATGCGCGGTGGCCTCCCTCAACGTGCTGGCCCCAATGCAACATGGCACGGGAGATCAGGGGCTGGCGCGTGAGAAAATAGGCCCGGGGAGCGAAAGGCCGGCCTGCTGATCGGTGAGTCCCGATCGTGGGCCAAGCCCCATTGGAGGCCACCCCCCCCGGGGGTTGCAGTCACCCCCCTCCCCCCCACAGGCCACACCCCGACCCTGCGCGCAGAGTTCCCGCCAGGTTTGGACGGCACCGGTGGGACTCTGCCTTTTTAGAGTGGTCGCTCGGCCCATCTGGGCCGGAGAATCGGCGGCCCGGCTGCGTAGAGAGGCCCGCAATTGGCGCCGTGCCAAATGCGCCGGCGCCAATGGCGCCGATTCTCTGCTTTGCATTCCGGTGTTGGGGCGGCATGGCGCGGTTGGAGGGATTCTCCGGCCCGGTACGGGGCTGGGAGAATCCCGCCCCTTATCTTTAAACCTTCTCCTTTCCCCCCCTTTCCACCCATCTGTACTTGTTTGCAGTGTGTGAGTGTGTTTGTACAGGGCGGGACATTTAAAGGGTGTGGATTAGCTTGTTGTTAACCAGTTGTATTTACTGCATATTTAATGATACAGTAGTTGTAGTTATAAATAAACAGTAATTATGTTTGAGCTTACAAACCTGGTGACTGTAATTATTGGGCTGTCAAGGGCCAAAGACTTTGGGCATTTTTCTGAGAATTATTGGTTAGTTTAATTGTTTTGTGACTCTGGGGCTGGAATTGACCGTGCACTAGCCCAGGGTGTTGAAACAGTGTGTGTGTGTGTGTGTGTGTGTGTGTGTTACGAAGCGCACTGATGTTTTCTGGGAGGGTATCCCAACTTGGAAGACCGGGTTGTGGGGGTGTATAGTTTGGTTTTGTTTTGGTGCGAGGAGCCAAGTGAACCCGCAGTGAGGAAAAGCTCAGTCAGATGGCGGCACGGAGGTTACCCCTGTTGCCTCACAGCACCAGGGACCCGGATTCAATTCCGGCCTTGGGTCTGTGTGGCTCTCCGTGTCTGCGTGGGTTTCTGCTGCCGCTCTAATTTACTCCCACAAAGGTGTGCAGGTTAGGTGGATTGGCCATGCTAAATTGCCCCATAGTGTCCAAAAGTTAAGGTGGGGTTACAGAGATAGGGTGGCGGGGGTGGGGTGGCGGTTTCCTCCCACAAGTCCTGAAAGACGTGCTGTTCGGTAAATTGGACATTCTGAATTCTCCCTCTGTGTACCCAAACAGGGGCTGGAATAACTTCATTGCAGTGTTAATGTAAGCCTACTTGTGACAATAAAGATTATTATTGTAATGTTGGGAAGTTTGAAATCACCTAATATAATTACCCGATTATTATTTTTACGCACATATTTGCTCCTCAATTCCCCGCTGACTATCTGGGAGTCTATAATAAACACCTAGCAATGTGGTTGGCTCATTTTAATTCCTGAGCTGTACCCACAAAGCTTCATTCAATACCCCTTCCAAGATATCATCCCACCATATTGCAGTATCTGACTTAATGGAGACAGTGTACAGGCAGCATTACTCTGTATCTAACTCCGTGCTGTACCTGCCCTGCAAGTGTTTGATGGGGGCAGTGTAGAGGGAACTTTGCTTTGTATCTAACCCCATGCTGTACCTGTCCTGGGAGTGTTTGATGGGGACAGTGTAGAGGGAGCTTTACTCTGTATCTAACCCCATGCTGTACCTGTCCTGGGAGTGTTTGATGGGGGCAGTGTAGAGGGAACTTTGCTTTGTATCTAACCCCATGCTGTACCTGTCCTGGGAGTGTTTGATGGGGACAGTGTAGAGGGAGCTTTACTCTGTATCTAACCCTGTGCTGTACCTGTCCTCGGAGTGTTTGATGGGGAAAGTGTAGAGGGAGCTTTACTCTGTATCTAACCCCGTGCTGTACCTGTTCTGGGAGTGTTTGATGGGGGCAGTGTAGAGGGAACTTTGCTTTGTATCTAACCCCGTGCTGTACCTGTCCTGGGAGTGTTTGATGGGGACAGTGTAGAGGGAGCTTTACTCTGTATCTAACCCTGTGTTGTATCTGTCCTGGGAGTGTTTGATGGGGACAGCGAAGAGGGAGCTTTACTTTGTATCTAACCCCATGCTGCACCTGTTCTACGAGTGTTTGGCGGGGACAGTGGAGAGGGAGATTTACTCTACATCTGACTCCTTGCTGTACCTGCCCTGGGAGTGTTTAATGGGGACAGTGATGAACTGACCGCTGAGATACTTTTCCAGTTGTACTGTATTATTATAATGGAGGGACAGCACGGTAGCATAGTGGCTAGCACCATGGCTTCACAGGTTCGATTCCCCGCTGGGTTACTGTATGTGCGGAGTCTGCACGGGTTTCCTCTGGTGCTCCAGTTTCCTCCCACAGTCCAAAGACGTGCAGGTTTGGTGGATTGGACATGCTAAATTGCCCTTAGTGAGCAAAAAGGATAGGAGGGGTTATTGGGTTACGCGGTAGGGTGGAAGTGAAGGCTTAAAGTGGGTCGGTGCAGACCCGATGGGCCAAATGGCCTCCTTCTGCGCTGTATGTTCCATGTTCTATTGCAGAGGGACCGTGTTTGCATTTTGGTTCAAGCTTGCGCTCAGTAGGATTGCGTTGGCCAATGCCCTAGTTGAGTTCTGTTGGTCATGTGTGCCCGCCCCCACCATTTTGATTCCGAGACACTGCTGGGGGGAAAGGGAAAGATCCTGGAGCAGCTGACATGCGCCATTCAAGATTTCGGACAGTAGTATTTTAGCATCAGCTCGGAAGAACGTGGGGTGACTGCTCCACGTGTTGTAGGTGGGCCATAGCAGTAAAGGGAGGGGCTTTTGATGTTCCCAGCTTACAGCCTGGACTAGGGTCTTCCTATTTGCATTTTTTTAAACAAACATTTTATTAAGGCATTTATGGTTTTGGAACAATAAAAGATACGAATCCAAATGTAAACATACTTCAGTGCGTAACACATCCCTCCTACTCCCACTGTTCCCGCCTAATCTAGACAAAAAATAGCCTAACTCCCATTCCCCCCCCTTACTCTCTAACCCCCCCCCTCCACCTTATTGAATCTGCTGACAGTTTTGTTTTCTCCAAAAAAGTCGATAAACGGCTGCCATCTCCGAACGAACCCTAATGTTGATCCTCTCAGAGCGAACTTAATTTTCTCAAGTCTGAGAAACTCAGCTATGTCACTAACCCATGTCCCTGATTTCGGGGGCTTTGAGTCCCAACATGCTGGTGATATCCATCTCTGAGCTACCAAGGAGGCAAAGGTCAAAACGTCAGCATCTCTCGCCCCCTGGACTCCTGGGCTTCTGACACTCCAAACATCGCCAGCTCTGGACTCGGCGCCATGTGGATATGACATCCGCAAACCCCTGCCAGAAACCCCTGAGCTTCGGACAAGCCCAAAACATATGGACATGGTTTGCTGGCCCTCCTCCACATCTCACACACCTGTCCTCCACCCCAAATACCCTGCTCCTTCGGGCCACCATCATGTGTGCCCAGTGAACCACCTTGAACTGTATCAGGCTGAGCCTGGCACATGATGAGGACGTATTGACTCTGCTCAGAGCTTCCTCCCACAGACCCGCCTCTAACTCCTTTCCTAACTCATCTTCCCATTTACGTTTTATCTCCCCTATCTGGGTTTCCTCTCACTCCATAAATTCTTTATAGATTTCCAATACCTTCTCCCTTCCCCACCCCCGTTCTAGAAACTACCTTGTCCTGTATCCCCTGCGGCGGTAGAGGTGGAAAGGTCGAAACCTGCTTTCACACAAAATCCCTCACCTGTAGATACCGATTTCCTCCCGGCAATTCAAACTCCTCCTCCAAATCCTCTAAACGTGGAAAGCTCCTAACTATAAACAGATCCCCCAGCCTCTCAATCCCTGCTCTCTGCCAACTTCGAAACCCCCCCATCCATCCTCCCCGGGACAAACCGGTGATTACCACAAATTGGAACCCACACCGACGCTCCCTCCACTCCCACATGCTTACGCCACTGCCCCCAAACTCTCAGGGTTGCCACTACCACTGGGCTTGTGGAGCACCGGGCCGGCGAGAACGGCAGAGGAGCCACTACCAATGCCCCCAAACTTGTGCCCTTACATGAGGCTGCCTCCACCCACTCCCCCACTTCCTAATCATGACTATATTTGCCGCCCAGTACTTTCTTTACTGGCGTGGTTTTACCAGCCCACACAAACCTAGATATCATCCTATTCACCGGTTTAAAAAAGGCCTTTGGTATAAAAATAGGGAGGCACTGGAATACAAACAAAAATTTCGAGAGGACCACCATTTTTACAGTCTGTACCCTCCCGCCAATAACAACGGGAGCATGTCCCACTTCTGAAAGTCCTCCTTCAGTTGTTCAACTAACCGGGCCAGCTTTAATTTGTGTAACGGCTTCCATCTCTGTGCCACCTGATACCCAAGTAGCGAAAACCCCCTCCCACCACTTTAAACGGCAACTCCCTCAATCTCCTCTCCTGCCCCCTCCCCTCGATCACATAAACCTTGCTTTTACCCATATTCAATTTGTATCCCGGGAACCGGTCAAATTTCCTGAAGATGCGCATAATCTTTCCCATCCCCCTAACGGGTCAGAAATATATCGGAGTAGGTCATCTGCATATAACGAGACCCTGTGTTCCACTGCCCCCCCCCCCCGGACTCGCCCCTTCCAGTCCTTTGATGATCTCAGCGCCATCGCCAATGGCTCCATAGCCAAGGCAAATAGCAGTGGGGAGAGGGGACCTCCTTGTCGTGTCCCCCAGTGCAGTCTAAAGTACTCCAAACTCACCCGGTTCGTCCGCACACTCGCCACCGGTGCCTGGTACAGCAACCACACCCAGTCAATAAGGCTCTGCCCAAACCCAAACCGTCCCAGGACCTCCCATAAATAATTCCATTCCACCCGATCGAAGGCCTCCTCGCATCCATAGCGACCACTACCTCTGCCTCCCTCCCCTCGGAGGGCATCATGATCACATTGAGGAGCCTTCTAACATTGGCCGTTAGCTGCCTCCCTTTAACAAACCCCATCTGGTCTTCCCACGGAACACCGTCCTCTATCCTCGAGACCAGAATTGTGGCCAGCAATTTGGCATCGACATTCAGTAGGGCGATTGGACTGTATGACCCACAGTGCTCTGGGTCCTTCTCCCACTTCAAGATCAATGAAATTGAAGCCTGTGACATTGTTGGGGGAAGGACACCTCGCTCCCTTACCTCATTAAATGCCCTCACTAGCAGCGGGCCCAGCATCCCAGAAAACCTCTTGTAATATTCCACTGGGTAGCCATCCGGCCCCGGGCCCTTGCCCGACTGCATGGCCTCCAATCCCACTACTACTTCCACAATCCCGATCGGGGTTCCCAACACCTCCACCAACCCTTCCTCCACCTTCGGTAACTCCAAAGCTTCCAAAAACTTTCCCAAAAACTGCCTCATCCCCTCCACCCCAGCTGGGGCCTCTGAATCATACAGCCGACTGTAAAACTCTTTGAACACCCAATTCCCCCCCCCGGCTGGGTCCAAGACCGTGTTCCCCCCCCCCCTGTCCTTCACTCTTCCTATCTCCCTGGCCTTTTCCTTAGCTGGTGTGCTAACATCCTACTGGCCTTCTCATCATACTCACATACCTCCCCCCTCGCCTTCCTCAAGTTTCCCACCACCTTCCCTGTGGATAGCAGACCAAACTCCATTTGCAGCTTCTGCCACTCCTTCAACAACCCCGCCTCCGGGGTTTCAGAATACCTTCTTTCCACCTGGAGTATTTCCCTAACCAGCCTATCCATCTCTGCCAGCTCTATCTTCTCCCTATGAGCCCGTATGGAAATTAACTCCCCACTAACTACTGCCTTCAGCGCTTCTCATACCGTTGCTGCACAA
This sequence comes from Scyliorhinus canicula, assembly GCF_902713615.1. NCBI lineage: Eukaryota > Metazoa > Chordata > Chondrichthyes > Carcharhiniformes > Scyliorhinidae > Scyliorhinus > Scyliorhinus canicula. The sequence goes on from NC_052157.1 coordinate 56,044,462, forward strand.
ACTTCCCCTGTATCATTTTTCTCCAAATAATTCTGGATGGCCTCCCTCACCCGCCCGCACACCCCCTCTTCCGTTAACAGTCCAACATCCAATCTCCATTGCAGGCGCTGACCCCCCTCCTTGCTCACCCGTAGATCCACCCAGTGTGGGGCACGGGCCGGCACGACAATCGCCGAATACCTGGCATCTACCAACCCCGCCAGCAAAGCCCTGTCCAAAATGAAAAATCAATCCGGGAGTACACTTTGTGAACATGGGAGAATAAACGAAAACTCCTTCGCTCTTGGCCGTCCGAACGGATCTACCCCCCCCCCCACCCCGCATCTGTTCCATAAACCTCTTTAGCTCTTTCACTGCGGCTGGTACCAACCCTACCTTGAACTCGACCGATCCTACCTCGGATCAATGACCGTATTAAAGGCCCCACCCGTGATCAACCTATGCGAGCCCAGGTCCAGAATCTTCCCCAACGCCTGTTGCACGTTTTACTATGGGCGTAAAACGCGTTTATTGGAGTGTATTAACACGCCTCCGAGTTCGACGTGTGCTTAACACTGCTAGGCTCTGTTCTATGTAATTATTTAGCTCTGGAGTCGCCAGTTGCCGTATAGACAACGTCACAAGTATTCCAAGGTCAAGTTCAAAGTAATAAAGACGATACACCGATTAGTAAAGTTCAAACGATCAATATTTATTATACAGTTATAATAAATACTCATGCACACACTAAGAGACTAAGCTATAACTAAACTTAAGCGAACAGAATACTTATCTAACAGGAACAGGCAAGGTCAGAGAACGAGGCCTTCGTCCTGGTTTTGTCTGCAGCCTTCAGCAAGCGTTCTGGTACTTGGGAGTCTAGTGGGCTTGGATCGCGTAGCGAGCGTTGAACTTACGGTTTCGGCGGCTGGTGCTCAACGGCTGGAGTCAGGATGCGAGATGTCAGTCAGAGCCGGAGCACGGGTTTAACAGACCGGACAACACGAGGTCCCTATCTTTATAGGGGTTCCATTGTCCTTCCCTCTTCTCGGGCGGGCTCTACCTATTGGATCAATTTCTTATCGATACTGGATTAATTCCCCAATGCGAGGGGGTCTCCGTGATGGAGGGGGCGTTTCTTATGTCCTTTTGTTTGGAGGTTTCTGGTGCCTCGATGTCTGGGTCTTGATTAGAATGTGTCCATTCAGAACCAAATGTATCTATTGTGTGGGTGTTCAAGTCTGATGGCCTCATTAGCATGCAAAGCGTTTTGCCATTTGCACCTAGCTAAGGTCTTTTCACCTGAGCCCAAACTGGTTTCTGCTGCTGCAGAATGCAAACTGCTCTTTGCAGACTGCTGTTCTGGCTAAACTGTCTGTTTCCCAGCAGTCTTCCATTTTAGTTTGGCTCAGTGTCCATTTTGCGTGGCCAGCATGGCTACACGCCCGCCTCATAAACTCCGCATTGTCCCAATTTGGTGCGTAAATTTTCCCAATACCACCGGCATCACCTCCGGCCTCCCACTCACCATAACGTACCGACCCCACTCCATCCGCCACTATATTCCCTAACTCAAATTACACCCGCTTATTTATCAAGATCGCAACCTCCCTAGTTTTAGAGTCTCTAGCCCCAAATGAAATACCTGCCCGACCCAACCCTTCCTCAGCCTAGTCTGATCCACCACCCTCAGGTGTGTCTCCTGCAACATTCCCACGTCCGCCTTCAGCCTCTTCAGATGCCTCTTGACCGGCCCATTCAGCCCTTCCATGTTCCATGTGGTCAGCCTGGTCGGTTGTTCCCTGTTTCTGTTTAGCTATTGTGCTATGAGGGGCTTGACAGTTAACAGTTGATTTCTGAGGGATTCCCGTGCTATAAACTGAGCAGAATGATAACTGGAACCCAAGTGTTTGTCTCCCCTTCTCTCCCCTGCTTCCCCCCCCCCCCTCTTCTCTCACCCACCCCTCTCTCCCCTCTCTGTGCCCTTCCTCTATCTCCCTTCTTCCACTTTCTCTTTCCCCTCCCCCTCTCTCCCTCCCCTCCCTCCCTCTCTCACCCCTCTCCCTCCCTTCTCCCTCTCCCTCCATCCCCCAACTCCTCCCCCCTCATGCTGTTGTTTCCCTTCCACTCCTCCCTCCCTCTTCCCTCCCCTTCCCTCTCCCCCCTTCTCCCTCTCTAACTCTCAGTCCTCTCCCTCCCTTCCAACTCTCCCTCCATCTGTCTCACTCTGTCCCTTACTTTCTACTCCCTCTCTCTTCCCTTCCCACCTCTCTCATTCCCACTTCCCCTTTCTTTCCCTTCCAGCTCACTCTCTTGCTCTCGCAAATGAAAGAGAAAATGCTGGAAAATCTCAGCAAGCCTGGCGGCATCTGTAGGGAGAGAAAGGAGCTAATGTTTCGAGTCCGATGACCCTTTGTCAAAGCTAACAGACAGAGAAAGTGGGAAATATTTACACTGTGGAGTGAGAATGAAAGATGAGTCATAGCCACAGAAACCCAGGGAAACTGGCTGCTAATGGCCACAGAAACCAAGGGGAAAGAGTGTTAATGGCAGTCCCCAGAGAGGACAAAAGATGTGAAAGGTCAAACAGCAGAGAAACTGACATCAGAGGATGAACTGTAGGTGTGGAGGAGGGGAAGTGGGAAGCAAAGAGGAGAAAGGTGAAGCAAAGGTGGATTAGATTGGGGGGAAAATTTAATATATATTAAGAAAAAAATAAATGGTAATAGACAGTTGAAATGAAATGAAAACAAATGGGTCGAGGTGTGGTAAAGCTAATTATCTGAAGTTGTTGAATTCGATGTTCAGGCCGGAAGGCTGTAGAGTGCCTAACCGGAAGATGAGAGGCAGGATTCTCCGACTCCCCACCGGGTCGGAGCATCGCCTGGGGGGCGGCGTGAATCCCGCCCCCGCCGGCTGCCAAATTCTCCGGCACCGGGGATTTGGCTGGGGCGGTAATCGCGCCGCGCCGGTCGGCGGCCGCTGGTAGCGGCCCCCCAGGCAATCTCTAGCCCGCGATGGGCCGAGTGGCCGCACGATTTTTTTGCTGGACTCGCCGGCGTAAATTAGAGTTGGTCCTTACCGCTGGGACCTGGCGGTGTGGGCGGCTTCTGGGTTCTCGGGGGGCGCGGTGGGATTTGGTCCCGGGAGGTGCCCCCACGGTGGCCTGTCCTGTGATCGGGGCCCACCAATCCGCGGGTGGGCCTGCTCCGTACTCTATACTTCCGCACCGGCCGCAGTAGCGGTCCGCCATTGCCGGTGCGGAGACGAAGCCCTCTGCGCAGGCGCTGGGATGATGCCAGCACATGCTGGCGCTCTCGCACATGCGCCAACTCTCGCCGGCCAGTGGAGGCCCTTCGGTGCCGGTTGGCGTGGCGCCAAGCCCCTTCCCCGCCGGCCGGCGTGGCACAAACCACTCCGGGGCCGGCCTAGCCCCTGAAGGTGCGGAGGATTCTGGCCAGAATCCTGCCCGAGATGTTGTTCCTCCAGTTTGCTTAGCGCTTCACTACAGCATTGCAGCAGGCCAAGAACAAACATGTGGGCATGGAAGCAGGGTCTTTTGTTAAAATGGCAAGCAACAGGAAGATCAGGGTCCTGAATGCGCACAGACCGAAGATGCTCAGAAAAGCGATCACCCAGTCTGCGTTTGGTCTCTTCGATATAGAGGAGACCACAATGGGAGCAACGACCTTGCTCTCTCTCTCACTCTCCTTCTCTCCAAATTCCCTCTCTCTCGTTTTACTGCTCTTCTTTCCCCTCCTTCTCTCCTTCCCTCTTTCTCCCCTTCCTCCTTTCTTCACCTTCACCTATCACTTTCACTCTCTCTCCCTCCACCCTCCCTGTGCAAAGTCAATTTAAGGAATGACATCATAAATGAATGTGTATGTGTGTGTGTGTATGTATCAGTGCGTGTGTATGTTTGAGTGTGTCTGTGTGTATGTGTGTATGTTTGAGTGTGTCAGTGTGTGTGAGAGTGTGTGTTTGTTAGTGTATGAGTGTGTGTGTGTTTGAGTGTGTAAGTGTCTTTGAGTATGAGTGAGTATGTATATTTGAATGTGTCAGTGTTTGTGTTAGTGGCTGGGATTCCCCCGCGATCGGTGAGCCCCGATCTCGGGCCAGACCCCATCTAAGCCCCACCCCCCCCCCCCCCGGAACGGAGCCCCCCCCCCCCCCCCCCTCCCCCCCACAGGCCGCCCCCCAAGCCTTCGCGACAAGTACCCGCCGGCAGCGACCAGGTGTGGACGGCGCCGGTGGGACTAGGCCTTTAACGCATGACCGTTCGGCCCATCCGGGATCGGCGGGGCTGCCGGTGCCGGTGCCAAAGAGCGGCGTGAACCACTCCGGCGTCGGCCGCCCGGAAGTTGCGGAATCCTTTGCACTTCCGCGGGCTAGGCCGGCGCTGGAAGACTTGGCGCCGCACCAACTGGCGCCGAAGGGCCTCTGCCGGACCGCCAGCGTGTTCCGGTGCATGCGCAGAACTGCTGGTGTGTTTCCTGCGCATAACCAGAGGGTTTCTTCTCCGCGCCGGCCATGGCGGAGCCTTACAGAGGCTGGTGTGGAGAGAAAGAGTGCCCCCACGGCACAGGCCGCCCGCAGATTGGTGAGCCCCGATCGCAGGCCAGGCCACCGTGTGGGCCCCCCCCCCCCCCCCGGGGTCTGGATCCCCCCGCGTTCCCCCGAGGACCCCACTAACCGCCCTCCAAGCCAGGTCCCGCCGGTATGGACCATGTCTAATCCACGCTGGCCGAAAATGGGTGGCGGGGAGGGAGAATACCGCCCACAGTGTCTGTATGTGTGTTTTAGTATATCAGTATGTGTGTACATTTGAGTGTCTGTGTGAATGTAACTGTGTGTCTGAGTGTGTCAGTATGTGTGTGAGTTTATGTTTGAGTGTGACAGTGTGTGAGCATGTGTATGTTTAGGTGAGTCAGTGTGCGTGCGTATGTATGAGTGTGTGTATGTTTGAGTGTGTCAGTGTGTGTGCGTGAGTGTGTATTTGAGTGTGTCAGTGTGTGCATGTATGTATGTTTTAGTATATCAGTCTGTGTGTACATTTGTGTGTGTGTGAGTGTATGTTTGAGTGTGCCAGTGTGTGTGTGTTTGAGTGTGCCAGTGTGTGTGTGTTTGAGTGTGCCAGTGTGTGTGTGTTTGAGTGTGTCAGGTGTTACGACACCCTGGGCTAGTGTGCAGTCACTTCCAGCCCCATAGGCCCCAACACAAGGGAATTAACCAATAATTCATATAAAGCTTCTCAAAATCTTTAGCCCTTGACTGCCCAATAATTACAGTCACCAGGTGTCGAAGTTGAAACACAAATATTGTTTATTCATAACATAAATAAAGATGAAATATGCAGTAACTTCAGCTGGATAACAAGAAAGCTAACCCACTCACCCCCCCTTTAACTGTACCACACTCTACCCACACACAGGACAGACAAACACTATCTTCTTCTCTCATCCCTTGGGCAGTCCCTCAGGCTCGAGGCAGATTTGCTTCCACTCTGGGGAGCTGGTACTCTGGTGGCTGATTAGTCCAATCCTGGATCTGCAGAGGGGTGGAAAGGGGTAAAATAATAAGGGTTAAGGGCAAAAGAGAAGAGTCCTTGCTTCAGATGATGAGTTCTTTATAGCAGGTTATCCTCCCAACCCCTTGGTCGTTCGAAGCTTCTGGTTTGCAGTTGCCAATCGTCTTGTTGCTGAGTCTTTCGTTCAGTACTCACCAGCAGCAAGCTTTCTTCCAGAGACACACTTTAGCTTTTATTAAACTGCGCCTTCAATTTGAAGGTATCTTTGTGTGTGTATGTGAGTCTGTGAGTGAGTGTGCATGTATGTTGTGTGTGTGAGTGAGTGTGTATGTATGTTTGTGTGTATGAGTGAGTGTGTATGTATCTTTGTGTGTGTGAGTGAGTGTGTATGTATGTTTGTGTGTGTGCGAGTGTGTATGTATGCTTGTGTGTGTATGTATGTTTGTCTGTGTATGTGAGTGTGTGAGTGAGTGTGCATGTATGCTTGTGTGTATGTGCGTGTGTGCGTTTGTATGTTTCTGTGGGTATGTGAGTGTGTATGTATGTTTGTGCATGTATGTTAGTGTGTATAGGTGAGTGTGTGAATGTGTGTGTATGTACATTTGTGTGTATATGTGAGTGTGTGTACGTATGCTTGTGTGTATGTATCTCAGTGTGTATATGTGAGTGTGCGTGCATGTATGTGTGTGTGCATGTATGTTGTGTGTGTGAGTGTGTATGTATGTTTGTGTGTGTTTGTGAGTGTGTGTGTGAGGATGCTTGTGTGTGAGTATGTATATGCATGTTTGTGTGTGTTTGTAAGTGTGTATGTATGTTTGTCTGTATGTATGTTTGTGTACATGGGCATATTTGTGTGTGTTTGTGAGTAGTGTGTCTAAGTATGTTTGTGTGTGTATGTGAATGTGTGTGTATGAATGCTTGTGTGTGAATGTGTGTATGTATGTTTGTGTGTGTATGTGTTTGAGTGTGTGCATGTATGAGTGTTTGTGTGTGTATGCATGTTTCTGTGTGTATGCGAGTTTGTGAATGTGTGTATGTATGTTTGTGTGTCTATGTGAGTGTATATGCATGTCTGAATGTGTGAGTGTGTGTGTGTATGTATGTTTGTATGTGTATGTGTGTGAGTGTGTGTGAATGTATATTTGTGTGAGTGTGTATGCATGTGTGTGTGCGTATGCAAGTGTGTGAGTGGGTGCGTGTGTATATTTGTGTGTGTATGTTAGTTTGAGTCTTGAGTGTGTGTATGGATGATTGTGTGTGTACATGAGTGTGTTTGTATGTTTGAGTGTGTGTGTCTATGCATGTTTATGTATGTATGCGAGTGTGTGTGCACATATCTATGTGTGTGTATATAAATGTGTATGTATGTTTGAGTGTGTAAGAGTGTGTACGGATGTTTGTGTGTATGTGAGTGTGTATGTAAGTTTGAGTGTGTGTATGCATGTCTGTGTGTGTATGTGATTGTCTATGCACACCTGAATGTGTGAGTATGTGTGTATGTACGTATGTTTGTGTGTGTATGTTTTTGAGAGTGTGTGTATATATATTTGTGTGAGTGTGTGAGTGTTTATGTATGTGTGTGCGTATGCAAATGTGTGAGGGTGTGTGTGCATATTTGTGTGTGTATGTATGTTTCAGTCTGAGTGTGTGTGATGTATGTTTGCGTGTATGTGAGTGTGTATGGAAGTTTGAGTCTGTGAATGTGTGTGTGTATGCATGTTTGTGTGTTTCAGTGAGCATGTGTATGTTTGTTTGTCTGTGTCTGTGAGTGTGTGTATATATGCACGTGTGTGAGTGTGTGTGTGTATGTATGTTTGTGTGTATGTGAGTGTGTATGTATATTTATGTGTGTATACGAGTGTGAGAGTATGCATGTATGTCTGTGTGTATATGTGTGTGTGTATGTATGTTTGAGTGTGTGGGTGTCTATGTATGTTTGTGCATGTATGAGTGTGTATGTATGTTTGAGTGTGTCAGTGCATGTGTATGGATGTTTGTGTGTGTATGTGAGTGTGTGTATGTTTGAAAATGTCAATGTTTATGTATGTATGTTTGAGTTTGTATGCGAGTGTGTGTGTATGCATGTTTGTGTGTTTATGTGAGTGTGGAGGTTTGTTTGAGTGTGTGATTGTATATGTATGGATGCTTGTGTGTATGTGAGTATGTATGTTTACGTGTGTGAATGTATGTTTGTATGTATGTGAATGTGTATGTATATTTGAGTGCGCATGTATGTTTGTGTGTGTGTGTTTGTATGTATATCTGTGTGAATATGTTTGTGAGTGTGTGTGTGTATGTATGTTTGTGTGTGTATGAGTGTATATTTGTGAGTCCATGTGTATGTATGTTTGTGTGTATGTTAGTGTGTGTATGCATGTATTTTTGTGTGTGTATGTGGGTGTGTTTGTATGTATGTCTGTGTGAGTATGTATGTGAATGTGTGTTTCAGTGTGTGTATGAGTATGTAAGTGTGTGTATGGATGTCTGGACATGAGTGTGTGTGTATGTTTGTTTGTCTGTGTATGCGAGTGTGAGTGGGTGTTTATGTTTGTTTGCGTGTGTATGTGTGCTTGAGTGCATAGTGTGTGTGTATGTATGTTTTATTTGTGTATGTATGTGCGTGATTGTGAGCTTGTGTATGTATGTTTGTCTGTCAGTGGATGTCTTTGCATGTATGTTTGTGGTTCAGTGAGTGTGTTTGTTTGTGTGTGCAAGTTTGCGAATATATGTGAGTGTGTGCATATTTGTGTGTGTGTTTGTATGCATGTTTGTGAGTGTGCATGTATGTACGTTTGTGTGTGCATGCGAGTGTGTGTGTTTATGTGTGTATCTGAGTATGTGTCTATGTTTGTGTGTGTGAGTGTGTGTATGTATGTTTGAGTGGGTAATGTGCGTGTATGTATGTTTATGTGTGTATGTATGTTTGAGTGTGTTGTGTATGTATGTATATATAGCTCTGTGTGAGTATGTATGTGAATGTGTATGTATGTTTGAGTATGTGTTGTGTATCTATGTATTTATATATAGCTCTGTGTGAGTATGTGCGTGAGTGTGTGTATGTTTGTGTGTGTATGTGAGCTTGTATGTATGTATGTTTGTGTATATGTGAATGAGGGAATGTATGGTTGTGTGTGTGTGTGTGTGAGTGCACATGTATGTTTGTGTGTGTAAGCAAGTGTGAGTGTGTGTATGTATGTGTGTGTGTATATGAAAATGAAAATCGCTTATTGTCACGAGTAGGCTTCAATGAAGTTACTGTGAAAAGCCCCTAGTCGCCACATTCCGGCGCCTGTCCGGGGAGGCTGGTACGGGAATCGAACTGTGCTGCTGGCCTGCTTGGTCTGCTGTAAAAGCCAGCGATTTAGCCGAGTGAGCTAAACCAGTATATATGTTTGAGTGTGTGTATGTGAGTGTGTATGTACATATATATGTGTGAGTATGTATGTGAATGTGTGTATGTATGTTTGTGTGTTTCAGTGAGTGTGTGTTGATGTTTGTGTGTGTAGGTGAGTGTATGTATGTTTATGTGTGTATACGAGTGTATGAGTGTATGTATGTTTGGGTGTGCATGTATGTTTGAGAGTTTGAATGTATGTGCATGGATGTTGTGTATGTGAGTGTTTATGTATAGTTGACTGTGTGAGAGAGTGTGTGTGTGTGTATGTATGTTTGTGTGTATATGTGAGTATGTCTGTATTATATCCATGAGAGTATGTATGTGAGTGTGTGTATGTTTGTGTGTTTCAGTGTGTCTGTGAATGTTTATTTGTGTGTGTATGTGAGTACATGTGCATGTATGTTTGTGTGTCTATGTGCATGTGTGTGTATGTATATATGTTTGTGTGTGTATGTGAGCTTGTGTATGTATGATTGTCTGTATGTGAATCTGTTTGTATGTATGTTTGTGGTTCAGTGAGTGTGTTTGTTTGTGTGTGCATGTTTGTGTGTGCATTTTGTATGTTTGTGTGTGCGTGTGAGTGTGTGTGTATGTATGTTCATGTGTGTATCTGCCTGCCTATCGGATTGTTAGCGACGATAAAAGGTGCGTCTAGGTCTCATTCATTCTACCACCCTCTGGTGTGTCGCTGTGTTGATGTCCATTGAACAACTTGGCGAATCCCCTGGAAAGGTATTCCCTCCAACGTCACAAGGTGAAACAGGCTCAATTTCGGAAACTGCAGCTGGATCCTGTTACCAGTCATTGATTTGTTCTCCCTCGCATGTTCACAAAATGTTTACATTGAATGCATTAGATATTGACCCCTGTTGTGAATGTGATTCACACAAAATTGTAATCTGTATATACATGTGTCTGTATTATAAGTGCAGTTGCACTACCTGTCCTCCAGGGGGAGTAGCTCTGGGAATCCTCGAGTTGTATGGGGCTTCTCCCTTGGCTCTGCCCAGGACTCCTCCCCCGGAAGCTGCTGTATAAAAGATCAGTGCCACATGGTCAGCCGGCCAGTTCACCAGAAGTTCAATGGCTAATAGGCTGGCTCTGTTGTGAGTATATTAAAACCGCTATTCTAATCCTACAAGCATGTGTCCGTAGAATTGTTGGTTCCAACAACCCCCAAAGATCAAATCCCAAATAAACACCTGATCCAAATCCAACCTGAAGTACACCGACTCTCACTGGGGTACAGGTTCCACACACACCGACTCTCACTGGGGTACGGGTCCCACACACACTGACTCTCACTGGGGTACGGGTTCCACACACACTGACTCTCACTGGGGTACGGGTCCCACACACACCGACTCTCACTGGGGTACAGGTTCCACACACACTGACTCTCACTGGGGTACGGGTTCCACACACACTGACTCTCACTGGGGTACGGGTTCCACACACACTGACTCTTACTGGGGTACGTGTTCCACACACATTGACTCTCACTGGGGTATGTAGCCACCTAAAATGGATGCTGAGCTACAAAATAGGTCAAGCGCTAAGACTGCTGGAAAACAGACAGTTTAGCCAGAACAGCAGTCTGCAAAGAGCATTTTGCATTCTGCAGCAGCAGAAACCAGTTTGGGCTCAGGTGAGAAGACCTTAGCTAGGTGCAAATGGCAAAACGCTTTGCATGCTAATGAGGCCATCAGACTTGAACACCCACACAATAGATACATTTGGTTCTGAATGGACACATTCTAATCAAGGCCCAGACAGCGAGGCACCAGAAACCTCCAAACAAAAGGGCATAAGAAACGCCCCCTCCATCACGGAGACCCCCTCGCATTGGGGAATTAATCCAGTATCGATAAGAAATTGATCCAATAGGTAGAGCCCGCCCAAGAAGAGGGAAGGACAATGGAACCCTATAAAAGATAGGGACCTCGTGTTGTCCGGTCTGTTTTTCCGTGCTCCGGCTCTGACCACGACTTTGAAGATCCACTCTGACTCCAGCCGTTGAGCACCAGCCGCCGAACCGTAAGTGCCAGTACGACGCTCGCTACGCGAACTAAGCCCGCTAGAACCCCCAGTGACCAGAACGCTTGCTGAAGGTTGCAGCCCAAGACCAGGACGAAGGCCTCGCTCCCTGACCTTGCCTGTTCCTGTTAGATAAGTATTCTGATTACTTTAGTTTAGTCATAGCTTAGTCTCTTAGTGTGTGCATGAATATTTATTATTACTGTATAATAAATATTATCGTTTGGACCTTACTAATCGGTGTATCGTCTTTATTACTTTGAACTTGACCTTGGAATACTAGTGACGTTGTCTATACGGCAACTGGCGACTCCTAAAGCTGAATAAATACATACAACAGAGCCTAGCGGTGTTAAGCACTTGGAAGTTAATACACCCTAATAAACGCGTTTTACGCCCATAGTAAAACGTGTTTCCCTCAAACGATTCCTATTTTACAACACACTGGACACAACACTATGGCACAGGGACAATTCCTACAGACTTGTCCGCAATGACGAAAGTGACCCCCGGTCACACAATTCGAAAATAGCATGCCTGATCCACACAAGGGTGTGGGATCCGGGAGAGCAGGACGACACGGTGTCTGACTCCCGACACGGCAACCCCTTTGTGACCCTGTTCACAGAGACAGAGGAAAAGTGAGGTGTCCAGATGATGTAAAATAGGAATCGTTTGAGGGAAACGATGTCCTTTCTGATGGAACCTGCACGTATGTTTGTCTTCGTTTTATGTTTGTTTTGTTTCAGGAATGTAAATGTTTCAGTTGGAGGATGGACATCTTCTTTTCAGCTGAAAAGATTGTGACCACCTCACATACACGTTAGCTTGTCCGCCGATACCTTTGAGAACTTCGGTTCCAAAACCCAGTTTGATTGGATATCTTTTCAAAGTTGTAAGACTTGTGACAGCCTTACCCACCCACTAGTTTCTCTGCCGAAACCTCTGAGAACTTCAGTTGTATCCTCTGGTGAACCGACACGGTTCACGACTTGTTCCCTGTTTTCAGAACGGAGCATCTTGGCTCCATTGTTTTTAGGTGCCCCTCTATTCGGCGAATAGAGGCTGCAAGTCACGGTTAACACATTCGTACCCGTTTAATCCAGGTTACTCAGGCAGTGGACAAACGGCACTGAGGACCCGCCCTGTCTGAGAACCCACTTTGGTCAGCCAAGCTCGGGTATGGCACAGCACGCCCTACCCGGGGATCCCATCCAACTCGTACCCGTAGCGGCCCATACGCAACTCATTCGGACGTTTCTTTCAAAATTTTGTTTTCATTTTTCGTTAGGCAGCCCTTCGGCCGCCATCCCACATGCTATTTACATCCAAGAACATTCGGATGGTAAATGAGCAAAGCCTGCGAGACGGCTCGCAGGAGAAGGATTGTTAGGTGTATTCTGGTCTTCAAATTCGCTTTTGAAAAAAAAAAATGAGGGGAGTCACAGGGTGTGACTTGGCCAGTCATTTTTAAAGGGTCAATCGGAATATAAAAGACAGATGCACTAACAGGTAAAGATCTTAAACTGTGCATTGACAGATACTGTGCTTGATCCCATAGCTTTCGAAGGACGAGACAGGGATCGAAGCAAGGATTGTCCATACAGGAGGAAGAAAGAAGAAAACCAAGATAAAGATGATGGAAGCTCACCTATTGTTGTTAACTGTTATATCTGTTTGTGTGGAAACAAGACACGTTTCCCCCACAACCCCCACAGTAAATGTTTCCCTTACAACCACTCCCCAGTGCTCAGCTCTGATCAGTGAGGTTCAGACCTGGTGCACTAAATTTATGACATGGTACTCCATGTCATACGTAATCGAATCACTACTGGTGATTGCGATCCTCGTTATCCTTGTACAGACCCTCAGGTTGAGGAAGTGGAAGAGGAGAGCCTCCCGTTCTTGCTCTTCCGTCTATGGAGTTCGATCTCCGATTTTCCGATTTCATCAATCCCCTCTGCCCCATGATGAATAAAGCACTGTGTAAAGAATGAATAAAAATTCGACCCTGTATTGTATTGTCCTATACTCGACTGCCGAGTTAGGAAATGTGATGTTGTGGTGTGAATGGTTAAGGTTTTAGAGTGTGAGGAAATGTTTAAGTAAAGTTAGGGATAATTGTGATAGGTAGAGGTTCCCAGTTTATGGTAATGCATGTCCCCTTTGACATAGCGCCAAGTAGAGATGTTAGGTAAAAATTTTTTCTTCCCATAGTTTAAGATAGAGTAGCCCAGGAACTGGCAAGAGGTCAGGGGACACAAAGAAGGCAACCCAGATGCACTCAAGGCGACGTACATTGTGATCCTTCACAATATTTTGATTGTGAGGATCACAAGGAGGGAATGTAGCCACCTAAAATGGATGCTGAGCTACAAAAATAGGTCAAGCGCTAAGACTGTGCTCTTAGTGTGTGCATGAATATTTATTATAACTGTATAATAAATATTATCGTTTGGACCTTACTAATCGGTGTATCGTCTTTATTACTTTGAACTTGACCTTGGAATACTAGTGACGTTGTCTATACGGCAACTGGCGACTCCTAAAGCTGAATAAATACATACGACAGAGCCTAGTGGTGTTAAGCACTTGGAAGTTAATACACCCCAATGCGAGGGGGTCTCCGTGATGGAGGGGGCGTTTCTTATGCCCTTTTGTTTGGAGGTTTCTGGTGCCTCGATGTCAGGGCCTTGATTAGAATGTGTCCATTCAGAACCAAATGTATCTATTGTGTGGGTGTTCAAGTCTGATTGCCTCATTAGCATGCAAAGCGTTTTGCCATTTGCACCTAGCTAAGGTCTTCTCACCTGAGCCCAAACTGGTTTCTGCTGCTGCAGAATGCAAAATGCTCTTTGCAGACTGCTGTTCTGGCTAAACTGTCTGTTTCCCAGCAGTCTACACGGTTGTAAGTGGAAACCCCACACCGTCCAGGACCCTGAAATTTGAATTGGAACTCCAAATTACAGAGAAAGTAAGAAAGTAAAGAAAATCACGAGTATTCAAGGTGTTCAAACTAATAAGCGTAATTCGGAAGTGTGTTTAGTGCATGCGTACTAACAAAGCTGTAAGGTAAAACTGAAAGCATTTTGTTGCGACAAACTTTCGGCAGTTTTTGAACGGAACATAGCGTAAGTCGTACCCGTTTCTTGAAACACAACCCCAGCAACCCCCTGTTCCAAATTAACTAAAAGGGAGTCAGAGAAAATGGCCATGCAGGCAATGGAACGTCTGATGGATCCAGATAAGTTTGTGGTTGCAGCGACCAGCAACAGTAGCAGGGTAGGCCAGTGTCCCACGTGGGAGCTGGAACTCCGCAAGTATCTGCAAGGAAAGGGATGGCCCCTTTGGAAAGAGTTTTGTTTGAATGAGGAGACAGGTCCCGGGAGTATAGGACATACTTGGTGGGAGAACCTTTCTCAAATTCACAAAAAGAACCTTAGTAAAGCACGCAAGCCGATGGCGATTGTGTCCTGTTTGGCACAGTTGCGAGGCACAGAGGAGGTCGTTCAGGCGCTCCGGGCAGAAGTAGAAGAAAGGAACCGCATGAGTAAGGTCGATGTCAGGGACATTGAGAAGGAAAATCTGGATCTAAGAGGGAAGTTGTTAGAGAAAGGTAGAGAGGTGGATGATGCCAAGAGGGCACATCAGTCTTGTCTAGCCCATCTCAGCAGTTCCCAGACCCAGTACGAAAAGGCTTATCAGGACGTGCAACGTGCCGTTCTGATAAGAGAGGAATCAGAGAAGCAGGTGGAGGTATTGCAGAGGCAATGCTCTGATCTCAAAGCAGCTTTGAGAGCACTCCATGCTGCAACCACAGAGCAAAGGCAAAGTACTGTGGATCACGCGAAATGCAGGAAACAGATTGCAGAGCTGCAATCGCTGCTTTCGGTGCTCCAGTTAGATGGAGAAAATGCCCCAGATTGGCAAGAATTAAGTGAAACAGCACAGCGATATGTTCAGGGAACATGTGCGCCAGCAGCGCAACAGAAAAGGCAGGCACCCCCACCCCCCACAGATCAGATCATATCCGCACCCATGAACCCAGTAACCACGCAGAGAAAAGCCATAACAGAAGGCGCACCAGATATAACCTACACCACCCCCTTAACTGTAACCCAGCTCAGGGACGCATGTGAGAAGATCACTCCGTTCCTCCCCACCGCAGACCCCCACCAGTTTTTCGCTAAAGTGAAACAGCAGGCTACCATGTGCGGCCTGGATGAGAGAGAGCAGGTTAAGCTCACAGTGCTGAGCGTAGACCAGTCAGTAGTAGCAGCCCTCCCCGACCCACAGAACGTTGCAGGAGGCACCCAAGAAGAGATGCACACCTCCATTTTAGATGCCATCGGGTATAATCGAGGTGACCCCGTAGAAGGTCTTAATAAGTGCCGGCAGAAAAGATCCGAACACCCCACAGCATTCGCAGGAAGGCTGTGGATTCATTTTAATGCAGTTTTCGGCGAGTTAAACAGAGCGCATTTGAACCGGGAAAATATGGTCAAATGGACGCGAACCATAATCTCACACGCAACAGAGGCAGGACAGAGCGCTTGCAACAGTTATGACCCCTCAGAAGAGGCCCATAATGAGAAATGGGTCCTGAAAAGGTTGTCCCGCGCTTGGGAGCAATCAATTCAGGCAAAAAGTAAGGTTCAATCCCCAGAAGAGGCTCAGGCTGCCGCAGATATTCAGGCAGTGAGAGAGCATCAGAAACCCGCATGGGTCAATGAAGGGAAGAACAGCCCACAGCAGAAAGGCCAGGAATGCTATAACTGTGGACAGTTAGGGCATTGGGCAAAAGAATGCAATGCACCCCAGCGATCTCAGAGAGGCCAGCAGACAGGCACTCTGAACCGCAGTAAGGCAAAACCCATCCACAATGTAGCAGTACAGTCAGGACCCACCAATGTGGACGAGACGAACTGACGGTGTTCGGGCTCCCCCACTTGGGTCTGTGACACACTATGGGACTCATCAGGGAGACCCGTAGTCACAGCAAGAGTAAAAGGGAAGCCCATAGAGTTACTGTGGGACACAGGAGGCTCCCGCACCACCATTAACTCTACGATCACGGCACACGCAGACACGTGGCCGACCACCTCCACCATTACACTTAGCGGGTTCACCGGACACTCGCAGCAGGGACATATCACAGCACCCGTAGCGATCCAGCTAGGGAACATCTCAACCAAACACCCCGTTGTATTAGTAAATCTTCCCCGGACAGCAGAACACATCCTGGGGATAGATTTTATGAACGCTCATAGCTTGTCGTTCGACCCAGTGAACCAGTGTGTCTGGCGAATGGCTAGATCGGACAGAGCACCAGCCACCCTCACAGTAGGAGACTACGCTAATCGGATTAGCGCAGTGGGAGAGTACTCATTCGACGTGACTACACTCCACACCGACAGACAAATAAAAGCCCTACTGAACAAACACAGGACAGCATTTGCAAGTCACCGTCATGACTGTGGCAGAATGACTGGACCAGTTCACATTACCGGACAGGACCCCCGACCACAAAAACAGTATAGATTTCCCCTGGAAGCAGAGGTGGAAATAGAAAAGGTGATAGGAAGCTTATTGGAGCAAGGTGTCCTCAGAACGGTAGCCTCGACCAATAATGCCCCTATTTGGCCAGTGAGGAAGCCCGATGGATCATGGCGTCTGACCATCGATTATCGGGAACTCAACAAAGTCACCCCCGCAGTAGCCCCAACGGTAGCTACTAGTCCCGAGACCATGCTCAAGCAGGGACTCAACTCCAAATACTTCACGGTATTGGACATCAGTAACGGATTCTGGTCAATACCATTGGCAAAAGCGTGCCAGTACAAATTTGCCTTCACTTTCAAATCGCAGCAGTATACGTGGACATGCCTTCCACAAGGATTCCACAATTCCCCCTCCATTTTCCACCGACAGTTGGCAAGTGGTTTAGAGAAATTCTCCCGCCCCGAATGTCTGGTACAGTATGTAGACGACCTACTACTGCAGACAGACACAAAGGCAGAGCACATTACGCTTCTGGCCGAACTCCTGGAACTGTTGACTTCAATTGGGTGTAAAGTTAACCCAAGAAAGGCCCAGATTTTGGAAAGTAAAGTGATGTATTTGGGAATAGTCATCACACACGGCAAACGCGAGATCGAATTCAAAAGAATTGATTCGATTGTCAAATTGCCCCTTCCCCAAAATGTTTCAGCCCTCCGGTCGTTTTTAGGACTGGTTGGCTATTGTCGGAACCACATCGACGGATTCGCGACAAAAGCCGCCCCACTCTCAGACCTCCTTAAGAAAGGAGCCCCCTGGGAATGGCTTCCGCAGCATACAGGCGCTGTGGAGGAGTTAAAACGAGCCCTTAGCGCAGCACCCGCGCTGCTCGTCCCAGACCAACTTTCACCCTACGCAATAGAGGTAGCGAGCACCGATCTGACCCTCTCGGCCGTGTTGCTTCAGGAACGGCACGAGCAGCTAAGACCAGTGGCTTATGCCTCCCGACTGTTAGACCCGGTAGAACAAGGATTTTCAGCCTGTGAGAGGCACCTCCTTGCTGTCTTCTGGGCAGTGCAATATTTCTCATACATTACCGGACTCAACCCCATTACTATTCTGACCGAACACACACCCACACAGCTACTCCTAGACGGTCGACTGAAGGACGGTTCAGTTAGCCAGATTAGGGCAGCTAGATGGACACTACTTTTACAAGGACGGGACATTACAGTAAAACGGACCCGCACACACACATATTTAGCAGACAACCTCCAATACCCCGGACAGCCCCATGACTGTGAAATTGTAGCTCCCCTGCATAACACAGGACCCTTCATAGCAAAAACACCCCCCAGGAAGATAGGGAACCCGAAACAAAGCCCCCAGCCCACAGACACGTGTGGACCCTTGAGGATTTATGTAGACGGTTCCTCCACAGTTTTAAACGGTGAGCGTATCACAGGATGCGGCATCTATGTAGAGGACGCGCAGGGTCGCGCTCTCGAAGAAATCGCTCTTAAATTACCAGGTCACTTAGGCGCGCAGGCAGCAGAGCTCGCGGCCATAGCGTATATAGTGGACCACCCCGATTCTTTCCCCAGCCCAGCAGACATATATTCAGACAGCTTATATGTCTGCAATAGCTTAACAGATTTTCTGCCCCCGTGGAGGACACGAGGTTTTGTCTCCGCAGACGGGAAACCCCTTCCATCAGCCCCTCTACTCCAGCATATTTTAGCAAAAGCGAAGGACAGGACCTTCGGAATAATAAAAGTAAGAAGTCACCATAGGTCATCCCCCCCTGGGAATGTAAAAGCCGACGCACTGGCTAAGGCAGGTTCCAGGCGAGGACACTTATGGACCCCCCCAGCTAGCGCACCAGCTAGCGCCCCTGTGAGCGCAGTCCAAATCTCACAGACAGATATTAAAGATCTTGTAGCAGCACAAAAGCAGGATAAGGACCTCCGGGAGGTTTTTAAAGGCAATTTTGTGCCAGAGTACGAGAAATTTAAACACGCACTGACCACACATGAGGGTGTGATCATTAAGGAACAACTTTATGTGGTCCCGCAGCAGGACAGGAATGCAATGATTGCTTTATTCCATGATAACCACGGGCATCAGGGAATTGATGCAACAACGAGGCACCTCAGGCAACTCTGTTGGTGGCCTAATCTCAGGACTGATGTCACACATTATATTGAGAATTGCCTTATTTGTGCACAGAATAACCCGGAGAGGTATTCTAAGAAGGCACAACTTCGGCATACTCGCCCAGTAAACGGCCCCTGGACAAACCTCCAGATCGATTTTATAGGACCATTGCCCCCTTGTAGGAATGGCTATAAATACGTTCTGGTGGTCATCGACACCTTTACCAAATGGGTAGAGGCATTCCCCTCTAGAACAAATACAGCAAAGACAGCTGCAAAGATCCTGACCCACCACATCTTCACGAGATGGGGTTTACCCCGAAGTATCGATTCGGACCAGGGATCTCACTTTACAGGACGGGTCATGAGGAACGTCCTGACAATATTTGGGATAAAACAAAATTTCCATATTGCGTATCATCCACAGTCCAGCGGGATTGTGGAGCGCATGAATCGGACTCTAAAAACTACCCTTAGGAAAATGGTTCAGGAGAACAACTCCACATGGGATTCAGTGCTCCCATTTGCACTCATGTTCATAAGGAACACTGTTTCCACTTCCACAGGCTACACACCACACACACTCATGACCGGACGCCCTATGAAAGGGACAGAATTCCTTTTAGGACTGGACATGACCAGCCCCGAGGTGACAGCCCTCACACACGAAAAGACGGTTAAAGACTTGGTTGAGACTGTGAGGTCTGCACAGATTGCAGCCGCAGTTCAGCTTGGAAAACGCCGTCAACAACGCACCGCTTGTTTTAATAAGACCGTACACCCCACAGAATTCCAGGTTGGGCAACAGGTAATGTTATCTGTTTACAACCCCAGCAGTTTTTTGGCTCCAAAATATTCCGGTCCCTACTCAATTTCGGATAAAATTAGCCCCTCAGTTTACAGGGTAAAATATCCTAATGGGAAGACCGCGTGGTTCCATATTAACCAGCTTAAAGCATATGGGACACAGTCTAACCATGCTCATCATGTACTGCTAGATGCAGCAGAACACTTCACCCCGCCCACTAGAGACACTTTTCCACCATCCCCCTCACAGACCAGTTCATCAACGGACTCGCCCACGACTCCGCCCACAGACCACGACAGACCACGCCCCGAAACGCCCACAAGCTGCCACAGCAGAGACAGCAGGACAGACACTGACTCTGAGGACAGCGACAGCACACAGCCATACAGCCCACACTGCACCAACTACGACCCCGACTCCAGTGACCCCATGGAAGTCACTTACCTTAAAAACCCAGACCCACCACCCGACCCCGACTACCCCGACAACACACTTGACACAACACTATGGCACAGGGACAATTCATACAGACTTGTCCGAAATGACGAAAGTGACCCCCGGTCACACAATTCGAAAATAGCATGCCTGATCCACACAAGGGTGTGGGATCCGGGAGAGCAGGACGACACGGTGTCTGAATCCCGACACGGCAACCCCTTTGTGACCCTGTTCACAGAGACAGAGGAAAGGTGAGGTGTCCAGATGATGTAAAATAGGAATCGTTTGAGGGAAACGATGTCCTTTCTGATGGAACCTGCACGTATGTTTGTCTTCGTTTTATGTTTGTTTTGTTTCAGGAATGTAAATGGTTCAGCTGGAGGATGGACATCTTCTTTTCAGCTGAAAAGATTGTGACCACCTCACATACACGTTAGCTTGTCCGCCGATACCTTTGAGAACTTTGGTTCCAAAAACCCAGTTTGATTGGATATCTTTTCAAAGTTGTAAGACTTGTGACAGCCTTACCCACCCACTAGTTTCTCTGCCGAAACCTCTGAGAACTTCAGTTGTATCCTCTGGTGAACCGACACGGTTCACGACTTGTTCCCTGTTTTCAGAACGGAGCATCTTGGCTCCATTGTTTTTAGGTGCCCCTCTATTCGGCGAATAGAGGCTGCAAGTCACGGTTAACACATTCGTACCCGTTTAATCCAGGTTACTCAGGCAGTGGACAAACGGCACTGAGGACCCGCCCTGTCTGAGAACCCACTTTGGTCAGCCAAGCTCGGGTATGGCACAGCACGCCCTACCCGGGGATCCCATCCAACTCGTACCCGTAGCGGCCCATACGCAACTCATTCGGACGTTTCTTTCAAAATTTTGTTTTCATTTTTCGTTAGGCAGCCCTTCGGCCGCCATCCCACATGCTATTTACATCCAAGAACATTCGGATGGTAAATGAGCAAAGCCTGCGAGACGGCTCGCAGGAGAAGGATTGTTAGGTGTATTCTGGTCTTCAAATTCGCTTTTGAAAAAAAAAAATGAGGGGAGTCACAGGGTGTGACTTGGCCAGTCATTTTTAAAGGGTCAATCGGAATATAAAAGACAGATGCACTAACAGGTAAAGATCTTAAACTGTGTATTGACAGATACTGTGCTTGATCCCATAGCTTTCGAAGGACGAGACAGGGTTCGAAGCAAGGATTGTCCATACAGGAGGAAGAAAGAAGGAAACCAAGATAAAGATGATGGAAGCTCACCTATTGTTGTTAACTGTTATATCTGTTTGTGTGGAAACAAGACACGTTTCCCCCACAACCCCCACCGTAAATGTTTCCCTTACAACCACTCCCCAGTGCTCAGCTCTGATCAGTGAGGTTCAGACCTGGTGCACTAAATTTATGACATGGTACTCCATGTCATATGTAATCGAATCACTACTGGTGATTGCGATCCTCGTTATCCTTGTACAGACCCTCAGGTTGAGGAAGTGGAAGAGGAGAGCCTCCCGTTCTTGCCCTTCCGTCTATGGAGTTCGATCTCCGATTTTCCGATTTCATCAATCCCCTCTGCCCCATGATGAATAAAGCACTGTGTAAAGAATGAATAAAAATTCGACCCTGTATTGTATTGTCCTATACTCGACTGCCGAGTTAGGAAATGTGATGTTGTGGTGTGAATGGTTAAGGTTTTAGAGTGTGAGGAAATGTTTAAGAAAAGTTAGGGATAATTGTGATAGGTAGAGGTTCCCAGTTTATGGTAATGCATGTCCCCTTTGACATAGCGCCAAGTAGAATGTTAGGTAAAAAATTTTTTCTTCCCATAGTTTAAGATAGAGTAGCCCAGGAACTGGCAAGAGGTCAGGGGACACAAAGAAGGCAACCCAGATGCACTCAAGGCGACGTACATTGTGATCCTTCACAATATTTTGATTGTGAGGATCACAAGGAGGGAATGTAGCCACCTAAAATGGATGCTGAGCTACAAAATAGGTCAAGCGCTAAGACTGCTGGAAAACAGACAGTTTAGCCAGAACAGCAGTCTGCAAAGAGCATTTTGCATTCTGCAGCAGCAGAAACCAGTTTGGGCTCAGGTGAGAAGACCTTAGCTAGGTGCAAATGGCAAAACGCTTTGCATGCTAATGAGGCCATCAGACTTGAACACCCACACAATAGATACATTTGGTTCTGAATGGACACATTCTAATCAAGGCCCAGACAGCGAGGCACCAGAAACCTCCAAACAAAAGGGCATAAGAAACGCCCCCTCCATCACGGAGACCCCCTCGCATTGGGGAATTAATCCAGTATCGATAAGAAATTGATCCAATAGGTAGAGCCCGCCCAAGAAGAGGGAAGGACAATGGAACCCCTATAAAAGATAGGGACCTCGTGTTGTCCGGTCTGTTTTTCCGTGCTCCGGCTCTGACCACGACTTTGAAGATCCACTCTGACTCCAGCCGTTGAGCACCAGCCGCCGAACCGTAAGTGCCAGTACGACGCTCGCTACGCGAACTAAGCCCGCTAGAACCCCCAGTGACCAGAACGCTTGCTGAAGGTTGCAGCCCAAGACCAGGACGAAGGCCTCGCTCCCTGACCTTGCCTGTTCCTGTTAGATAAGTATTCTGATTACTTTAGTTTAGTCATAGCTTAGTCTCTTAGTGTGTGCATGAATATTTATTATTAGTGTATAATAAATATTATCGTTTGGACCTTACTAATCGGTGTATCATCTTTATTACTTTGAACTTGACCTTGGAATACTAGTGACGTTGTCTATACGGCAACTGGCGACTCCTAAAGCTGAATAAATACATACAACAGAGCCTAGCGGTGTTAAGCACTTGGAAGTTAATACACCCTAATAAACGCGTTTTACGCCCATAGTAAAACGTGCAACAGGTACGGGTTCCACACACTCTGACTCTCACTGGGGTACGGGTTCCACACACACCGACTCTCACTGGGGTATGGGTTCCACACACACTGACTCTCACTGGGGTACGGGTTCCACACACACTGACTCTCACTGGGGTACGGGTTCCACACACACTGACTCTCACTGGGGTACGGGTTCCACACACACTGACTCTCACTGGGGTACAGGTTCCACACACACTGACTCTCACTGGGGTACGGGTTCCACACACACTGACTCTCACTGGGGTACGGGTTCCACACACACTGACTCTCACTGGGGTACAGGTTCCACACACACTGACTCTCATTGGGGTACAGGTTCCACACACACTGACTCTCACTGGGGTACAGGTTCCACACGCACTGACTCGCACTGGGGTACGGGTTCCACACACACTGACTCTCACTGGGGTACGGGTTCCACACACACTGACTCTCAGTGGGGTACGGGTTCCACACACACTGACTCTCACTGGGGTACAGGTTCCTCACACACTGACTCTCACTGGGATACGGCTTCCACACACACTGACTCTTACTGGGGTACGGGTTCCACACACACTGACTCTCACTGGGGTATGGGTTCCACACACACTGACTCTAACTGGGGTACAGGATCCACACACACTGACTCTCACTGGGGTACGGGTTCCACACACACTGACTCTCACTGGGGTACGGGTTCCACACACACTGACTCTCACTGGGGTATGGGTCCCACACACACTGACTCTCACTGGGGTACGGGTTCCACACACACTGACTCTCACTGGGATACGGCTTCCACACACACTGACTCTCACTGGGGTACGGGTTCCACACACACTGACTCTCACTGGGGTACAGGTTCCCCACACACTGACTCTCACTGGGGTACGGGTTCCACACACACTGACTCTCACTGGGGTACGGGTCCCACACACACTGACTCTCACTGGGGTACGGGTCCCACACACACTGACTCTCACTGGGGTACGGGTCCCACACACACTGACTCTCACTGGGGTACGGGTCCCACACACACTGACTCTCACTGGGGGGTAGGGGTCCACACACACTGACTCTCACTGGGGTATGAGTTCCACACACACTGACTCTCACTGGGGTATGGGTCCCACACACACTGACTCTCACTGGGTTACGGGTTACACACACACTGACTCTCACTGGGGTACGGGTTCCACACACACTGACTCTCACTGGGGTATGGGTCCCATACACACTGACTCTCACTGGGGTACGGGTTCCACCCACACTGACTCTCACTGGGATACGGCTTCCACACTCACTGACTCTCACTGGGGTACGGGTTCCACACACACTGGCTCTCACTGGGGTACGGGTTCCACACACACTGACTCTCACTGGGGTACAGGTTCCACACACTCTGACTCTCATCGGGGTACGGCTTCCACACTAATTGACCATCTTTGTGTTCAACACACCTTTAAGAAGTGGTGATGTGCTACTTTCTTGAAGCACTGCTGTCGCGTGAGGTGTAAGAACACCCACTGTGCTGTTGTGGGGGCGGCGGTGGGGAGATCCATATTTTGACACAGTGACAGTGAGGAACGGCCAATATATTTCCAAGTCAGGATGGGGTGTGACTTGGAGAGGGACCTCCAGGTGGTATTATTTTCCCATACCTGCTGCTGGCCATCCAGATGATAATAGTTTTGAGGGCTCGGTGACTAGGGGTCACCGAAGGGGCTGAACTCAATCACCATCCCTGGCAACATTCCTTTACTTGCTAAATTTTATTGAATGCTTTATCTTTTTTGTTAAAGGGTTTGTTTAAGGGACTGGTAAATATTTATTAACTTACATTTTCCTTAATTAATCTGTTTATTTTCTGTTGGGGCATTTAAGTGTGTCAGGAGAGAGTCAGCTGGGCCACTTGGGGGCAGTATTTTGCTGGAAGAGGTTTGCTGTGCTGCATTCTGTCAATAAACTGCCAGCAAACAACAGAAAGAGAGAGAGGGAGAGAGAGAGAGAGAAAGAAATAGAGAGACAAGGGAGAGAGTGATAGAGAGAGAGTGAGAGGAACAGAGAGAAAGAGAGAGACAGAGAGGGACAGACAGAAAGAGAGAGACAGAGAATGAGAGTGAGACAGTTATGCTCTGAAAATGCAGCGTGCCCTATACACTGTCCCCATTAGACAATCCCAGGACAGGTACAGCACGGGGTTAGATACAGAGTAAAGCTCCCTCGACACTGTCCCCATCAAACACTCCCAGGACAGGTGCAGCACGGGGTTAGATACAGAGTAAAGAACCCTCTACACTGTCCCCATCAAACACTCCCAGGACAGGTACAGCACGGGGTTAGATACAGAGTAAAGCTCCCTCGACACTGTCCCCATCAAACACTCCCAGGACAGGTACAGCACGGGGTTAGACATAGGGTAAAGCTCCCACTGCACCGTCCCCATCAAACACTCCCAGCACAGGTGCAGCACGGCGTTAGATACAGAGTAAAGCTCCCTCTACACTGTCCCCATCAAACACTCCCAGGACAGGTACAGCACGGGGTTAGATACAGAGTAAAGAACCCTCTACACTGTCCCCATCAAACACTCCCAGGACAGGTACAGCACGGGGTTAGATACAGAGCAAAGCTCCCTCGACACTGTCCCCATCAAACACTCCCAGGACAGGTACAGCACGGGGTTAGATACAGAGTAAAGCTCACTCTACACTGTCCCCATCAAACACTCCCAGGACAGGTACAGCACGGGGTTAAATATAAAGTTTGAGCGAAGGTGAGGGCTTGGGTGATGATGGCAACTTATTTATCCTGGGCTGCGTTTAATGATTAATTAACCCAGGGTCGTGGAGTCAGTGGGATAATGGTCTCCGAATGAAGACAGCATTGTATGTGAAGGCTTTCGGCGATATTCTGATTAGATTAGTGCTGATTAACAGCAGTATTTTTGCTGCAGAGGCTGGCTGTTACCGTGTGGGAAAGAGAGGTTTGATTTTATTTTTGATTTGCTTTGGGAGATGGATGTTCCCGGTGGGAGATATCCTGTCTCTCGGTGCAGGTTTCCCCCACATCCCCCTCCCCGCACCCACTATCGATTCCTTGCTTAATTGGACCAGTGTCACGTACAGCCGAGGATGTGCTTTTTTTTTTTGCAATGCTGCAGTGTGCAGTGGGCAGCACTTTGACAGGCAGAGCGTGGTGCAGAATCCTGCTGTAGTTAGTGAAGTGGGAGCCTCTGAGACGGACGCCAGATCAGCTCTTCAAGACGCGAGAGAGGGAGGGAGAAAGTGAGAGAGAGAGAAAGCTGAGAGAGAGAAAAGGGTGGAAATGGCTGGACACGCTGTGAGCAAGACCGAGAGTGAGTATTTTCCCAACCCATCTCGCCGACCATTTCTGCCTCAGCTTTCTTTTTTGTTGTAAATCGTGCTCGGGATATTTGTCTTTCCTCGTCGTTTGGTTTTCGGAGTCCCCAGTTGCTCTGGTCTCTGTTAAAACTGGACCGCCCTCGATTACCTGCTCCCATTGTATCAAACAGATAGATTGGCTGCACCCACTCACCCACCGCTGTTTGTGAATGTGGGCATCTGGTACACCCCCATGCCAGACGTCAGTGATACAGCCCCCAACCCCCTCACAACACACCCATGCCTGAACCTCCCGCTTTCTCCCATTCTCACTGGGCAGTTTCGTACCGACAATCTGTCAGCATTCAGTCTGAACCTTAACTGGGACAGCAGCCTGTTTCCAAAGACCTGTCGGTGTGTCTGCAGAAACTTCCATCTTCCAATTCACACCATCTCCCACTCCCCATCTTCTAATCCCCACCCCCTGCTCCCCTCCCCTCACCCCCCCCCCCCCCCCCCCCCCCCTCCAACCCCCATCGCCCACCCCCCACCCTCTGTGGTAAACCACTGTTACACCTGTATTAGGGGATGTAAGGTAGTACCTGTATTACAGGTTCGCCGGTAGCCCCTGCCTGCTGGCTCAGCCCAGTAGGAGGAGCGTGGTCTCTATTCAGCAGCCATTTTGCCAGCTGCTGTGGGAGGCCACACATCTTACTGCAATAAAGCCACAGTTGTATCCAACCTTAGTCTTTGTACAATTGATCGTGCATCAATTTATTGCAGTAAGATTTTCTAAAAGATGGACCTCCGAATCAAACCACGTCGCCTGCAGCTGGATCCGCAATCAAGTGACGCCAAAAAGGACTTTAATCACTGGCCAGCTTGCTTCGAGGCCTGTATCAACTCAGCGACCACCCCTCCGACGGAGGCTCAGAAGATACAGATCCTGCACTCAAGGTTGAGCTCCAACGTGTTTGATCATAGAATTTACAGTGCAGAAGGAGGCCATTCGGCCCATCGAGTCTGCACCGGCTCTTGGAAAGAGCATCCTACCCAAGGTCAACACCTCCACCCTATCCCCATAACCCAGTAACCCCACCCAACACTAAGGGCAATTTTGGACACTAAGGGCAATTTATCATGGCCAATCCACCTAACCTGCACATCTTTGGACTGTGGGAGGAAACTGGAGCACACGGAGGAAACCCACGCACACACGGGGAGGATGTGCAGACTCCGCACAGACAGTGACCCAAGCCGGAATCGAACCTGGGACCCTGGAGCTGTGAAGCGATTGTGCTATCCACAATGCTACCGTGCTGCCCTAATCCGCTGATCCAGGACGCCCTGACCTACGCAGATGCCATGGCGCTCCTCAAAGAAAACTACGCACATAAACGAACACACTCTATGCCAGGCACGTACTCGACACTCGCTCTCAACTCCCTGGTGAGTTGATAGAAGACTTCTGGCGGGCCCTAATCCCACTTGTCCGGGATTGTGACTGTCAGGCCGTTACGGCCACTGAACATTCCAACCTTCTTATGCGCGATGCGTTTGTAACGGGGATTGGGTCGGACCTCATACGCCAAAGACTGCTAGAAGGGGCCACGCTCGACCTAGCTGAGACTAAAAAGCTAGTACTCTCCATGACGGTCACCTCACGTAATGCTCAGGCCTACCCCTCCGGCCGTGCAGCCAATCCCTCCCATCCCTCGTGGACCCCACAGATTGCCGCCCCAGCCGGGACTTCACCCAGCCAGTACGCCTGCGCCACATGCCAACCCGCGCACCCCGGGGGTCCCCGATGTTACTTCTGCGGCCAGCAGAAGCACCCCCGCCAACGCTGCCCGGCCCGCACTGCCATCAGCAAAAAGGGGCACTTCACCACGGTGTGCCAGGCCCGCGCGGTCGCCGCTATCGCCCCCTCCCCTCTGACCGACACACAATGGGCGCCGCCATCATCATCCCGGACCACGCACGGCCAGTTGGCGCCGCCATCTTCACCTTCCGGGGCCGCGAGTGGCCAGTGGGCGCCGCCATCCTCCCCCCCTCAGTCCACGTGCGGCCCATTGGCGCCGCCATCTTGTCCAGCTCCTGCAACATGCGGCCCATTTTGTCCCCCACAGGATCTTCAGGCGCCGCCATCTTGTCTTCCCCATGGGGCATGGACGCCGACATCATTCAATGACCTGGGCCCCCCACGTTGTCCATCCTCTGACGCCAGTGACGACCGACTGCAGCTCGTCTCAGTGACGATCGACCAGTCTTGTCCGCACAACCTGGCCACTGCTTCGACCAATGTGGGAATCAACGGTCACGTGACCTCTTGCCTGCTGGACTCCGGGAGCACCGAAAGCTTCATCCACCCGGATACGGTCAGGGCTGCTCCCTCGCGGTCCACCCCGCCAATCAAAGAATCTCCCTGGCCTTTGGATCCCATTCCGTCGCGATCAGGGGGTTCTGCACGGTCACTCTCACGGTCCAGGGTGTAGAATTCAGCGGCTTCCGCCTCTACGTCCTTCCTAATCTCTACGCTGCACTACTACTAGGCCTGGACTTCCAGTGCAATCTCCAGAGCGTTACCCTCAAATTCGGAGGGCCCATTATCACCCCTCACTGTGTGCAACCTCGCGACCCTAAAGGTCGTCCCACCCTCCCTCTTTGCCAATCTAACCCGCAAAC
This sequence comes from Scyliorhinus canicula, assembly GCF_902713615.1. NCBI lineage: Eukaryota > Metazoa > Chordata > Chondrichthyes > Carcharhiniformes > Scyliorhinidae > Scyliorhinus > Scyliorhinus canicula. The sequence continues at coordinate 56,073,238 of NC_052157.1, forward strand.
CCGTTGCCACCAGGAGCAGACGGTACAGCACCCAGGACAAGACCTTCATCAGGTCTGAGGTCCAGCGATTGCTTCAGGAAGGCATCATCGAGGCCAGCAACAGCCCCTGGAGGGCCCAAGTGTTAGTCGTTAAAACTGGAGAGAAACACAGAATGGTCGTGGACTACAGCCAGACCATCAATCGGTACATGCAGCTCGACGTGTACCCCCTCCCACGCATATCTGATATGGTCAATCAGATTGCGCAGTACCGGGTCTTCTCAACGATAGACCTCAAATCCACCTACCACCAGCTCCCCATTCGTAAATCGGACCGTCCATACATTGCCTTTGAGGCGGACGGTCGTCTCTGTCACTTCCTCAGGGTTCCCTTCGGTGTCACCAACGGGGTCTCGGTCTTCCGAAGGGAGATGGACCAAATGGTCGGCCGGTACGGTTTGCGGGCCACCTTTCCGTACCTAGACAACGTCACCATCTGCGGCCACAATCAGCAGGACCACGATGCCAACCTTGCCAAATTCCTCCACACCACCACTCTCCTCAACCTCACCTACAGCAAGGAGAAGTGCGTGTCCAGCACAACCCGCTTAGCCATCCTCTGCTATGTGGTCCAGAATGGAGTTCTGGGGCCCGATCCTGACCACATGCGCCCCCTCATGGAGCTTCCCCTTCCCCACTGCCCCAAGGCCCTCAAAAGCTGCCTGGGGTTCTTCTCCTACTACGCCCAGTGGATCCCAAACTATGCGGTCGAGGCCCGCCCACTCATACAGTCCACCCACTTTCCCCTTACGGCCGAGGCACAACAGGCCTTCGCCCGTTTCAGAGCCGATATCACCAAAGCCGGGACGCACGCAGTAGACGAGACACTGCCCTTCCAAGTAGAAAGCGACGCATCAGACGTCGCACTTGCCACCTCCCTCAATCAGGCAGGCAGACCCGTGGCATCTTTTCCCGCACCCTTCATGCCTCAGAAATTCAGCACTCGTCCGTCGAAAAAGAGGCACAAGCTATCGTTGAAGCTGTGCAGCATTGGAGGCATTACCTGGCCGGCAGGAGATTCACTCTCCTCACTGACCAACGGTCGGTAGCCTTCATGTTTAACAACACGCAGTGGGGCAAAATCAAAAACGCTAAAATCTTGCGGTGGAGAATCGAGCTCTCCACCTATAATTATGAGATTTTGTATCGCCCCGGCAAGCTCAACGAGCCCCCCAGACGCCCTATCCCGAGGTACATGTGCCAGCGCACAAGTAGACCAACTCCGGGCCCTACACGACAGCCTTTGTCACCCGGGGGTCACACGATTGTACCATCTTGTCAAGGCTCGCAATCTGCCCTACTCCGTCGAGGAAGTACGGACAGTCACCACGGACTACCAGGTCTGTGCGGAGTGCAAGCCATACTTCTACCGTCTGGACCGTGCGCGCCTGGTGAAGGCCTCCCGCCCCTTTGAACGCCTCAGCGTTGATTTCAAAGGGCCCCTTCCCTCCACCGACTGAAACACGTATTTTCTCAGTCTGGTCGATGAGTACTCCAGATTCCCCTTCGCCATCCCATGCCCCGATATGACGTCTGCCACCGTCATCAAAGCCCTAAACACAATCTTCGCTCTGTTCGGTTCCCCCCCCTACATCCACAGTGACAGGGGATCCTCATTCATGAGCGATGAGCTGCGTCAGTTCCTGCTCTGCAGGGTTATAGCCTCCAGCAGGATGACCAGCTATAATCCCCGGGGAAACGGGCGGGTAGAGAGGGAGAACGGGACGGTATGGAGGGCCGTCCAGCTGGCCCTACGGTCCAGGAACCTCCCAGCCTCTCGCTGGCAGGAGGTCCCCCTGATTCACTACACTCCATCCGGTCACTACTGTGCACCACTACGAATAACACACCCCAAGAACGTCTTTTTGCCTTCCTCAGGAAGTCCACATCCGGGGTGTCGCTCCCCGCTTGACTCGCAGATACAGGACCAGTCCTGCTCCGTAGGCACGTCTGATTCCACAAGGCGGACCCGTTGGTGGATAGGGTGCACTTGCTCCATGCCAACCCCCAGTATGCCTGTATGTCGTACCCCGACGGCCGCCGATGGAGACGAGATACTGTCTCCCTCAGGGACCTGGCACCAGCAGGTTCCATCCATACACACTTCTCCGGCCCGTCTCCACCCTCCCCTCCCCCGGCATTCCCAACATTAACCCCACCAGGACCATCACCCCTTCCCCTGCTCACGCCAGAGGATGAAGAGGATTTTGGCACATTCCTGGAGTCATCCAACATCAGGCCAGCATCGACATCACCACCACCGCTACGTCGCTCCCAGCGGAACGTCAAGGCGCCAGGCTGGTTGGATCTCTAACTGGCACCGGACTTTCAAAGGACATTTTTTTTTTCTCTTTTCCCTGATAAAACACTGTACATAAATTCACTACTGTATATAGTTCTCCACCACCCCTGCTGGACTCATTTTTAACAGGGGGTGAATGTGGTAAACCACTGTTTCACCTGTATTAGGTGATGTAAGGTAGGACCTGTACTACAGGTTCGCCTGTAGCCCCTGCCCTGCTGGCTCCACCCAGTAGGAGGAGCGTGTCCTCTATTCAGCAGCCATTTTGCCAGCTGCTGTGGGAGGCCACACATCTTACTGCAATAAAGCCACAATTGTATCCAACCTTAGTCTTTGTACAATTGATTTTGCATCACCCCCACTCCCCACCCCCCCTACTCCCCAACCCCCATCCCCCATGCCCCACTCGCCAACCCCCACCGCCCACCCCACTCCCCACTCTCCACTCCCCGCCCCCACTCCCCATCTTCTAATCCCTCCCACCCACTCTCCACCCCCCTTCCCCACCACCCTCTCCCCACCCCTTCCCCCTCTCTCCCCACACCCTACCCCTTCCCCACACTCCCCAGTCCCCACCCCCCATCCCCACTCCCCACCCCGATCCCCACCTCCCTCCCCCAAACCCACTTCCCTCCCCCTACTCCCCACCTCCAAACCCCGCCACCCCACTCCCCCCTCCACCCCCTCCCCCTTGCCCCCCTCCCCCCACTGAGTCAGTGAGTAAGTTACCGAGTCACTAAGTGAGTTACTAGGTCAGTGAGTGAGTGAGTTATTGAGTCAGTGAGTGAGTTACAAAGTTAGTGAGTGAGCTACTGAGTTAGTGAGTGTGTGAATTACTGAGTCAATGTGTTACTGAGACAGTGAGTGTGTGAGTTACTGGGTCAGTAAGTGAGTTACTGAGTTAGTGAGTGTGTGAGTTACTGAGTCAATGTGTTACTGAGTTAGTGAGTGTGTGAGTTACTGAGTCAATGAGTTACCGAGTCAGTGAGTGAGTTATTGAGTCACTAAATGTGTTCCTGAGTTAGTGAGTGTATGTGTTACTAGGTCAGAGCATGTGCGAGATACTGAGTCAATGAGTGTGCGGGTTACTGCATCAGTGAGTTACTGCGTCAATGAGTTACTGAGTCAGTGAATGAGTGAGTTACTGCGTCAGTGACTGAGTGAGTTACTGAGTCAGTGAGTGAGCGAGTTACTGAGTCAGTGAGTGAGTTACTGAGTCAGTGAGTGAGTGAGTTTCCGAGTCAGTGAGTGAGTGAGTTACTGAGTCAGTGAGTGAGTGAGTTACTGAGTCAGTGAGTGAGTTACTGAGTCAGTCACTGAGTGAGGTACTGAGTCAGCGACTGAGTGAGTCACTGAGTCAGTGAGCGAGTGCGTTACTGAGTCAGTGAGTGATTAAGTTACTGAGTGAGTGAGTGAGTTACTGAGTCAGTGAGTGAGTGAGTTACTGTGTCAGTGAGTGAGTTACTGGGTCAGTTAGTGAGTCACTGAGTCAGTGAGTGAGTGAGTTACTGAGTCAGTGAGTGAGTGAGTTACTGAGTCAGTGAGTGAGTTACTGAGTCAGTGAGTGAGCCACTGTGTCAGTGAGTGAGCGAGTTACTGAGTCAGTGAGTGAGTGGGTTACTGAGTCAGTGAGTGAGTTACTGAGTCAGTGAGTGAGTGAGTTACTGAGTCAGTGAGTGAGTTACTGAGTCAGTGAGTGAGCCACTGTGTCAGTGAGTGAGCGAGTTACTGAGTCAGTCAGTGAGTGAGTTACTGAGGCAGTGAGTGAGTGAGTTACTGAGTCAGTGAGTGAGTTACTGAGTCAGTGAGTGAGCCACTGTGTCAGTGAGTGAGCGAGTTACTGAGTCAGTGAGTGAGTGGGTTACTGAGTCAGTGAGTGAGTTACTGAGTCAGTGAGTGAGTGAGTTACTCAGTGGGTGAGTCACTGAGTCAGCGAGCGAGTGAGTTACTGAGTTAGTGAGTGAGTTACTAAGTCAGTAAGTGAGCGAGTTGCTGAGTCAGTGAGCGAGTCACTGTGTCAGTGAGTGAGTGAGTTACTGCGTCAATGAGTGGTTACTGAGTCAGTGAGTGAGCCACTGAGTCAGTGAGTTACTGAGTCAGTGAGTCAGTGAGTTACTGAGTCAGTGAGTAAGTTGCTGAGTCAGTGAGTGAGTGAGTTACTGAGTCAGTGAGTGAGTTACTGAGTCAGTGAGTGAGTTGCTGAGTCAGTGAGTGAGTGAGTTACTGAGTCAGTGAGTGAGTTACTGAGTCAGTGAGTGAGTTACTGAGTCAGTGAGTGAGTTACTGAGTCAGTGAGTGAGTGAGTTACTGAGTCAGTGAGTGAGTTACTGAGTCAGTGAGTGAGTTGCTGAGTCAGTGAATGAGTTGCTGAGTCAGTGAGTGCGAGCTGCTGAGTCAGTGAGGGAGTGAGTTATTGAGTCAGTGAGTGAATGAGTTGCTGAGTCAGTGAGTGTGAGCTGCTGAGTCAGTGAGTGAGTTGCTGAGTCAGTGAGTGTGAGCTGCTGAGTCAGTGAGGGAATGAGTTATTGAGGCAGTGAGTGAAATACTGAATCAGTGAGTGAGATACTGAGTCAGTGAGTGAATTATTGAGTCAGTGAGTGAGTTACTGAGTCAGTGAGTGAGCTACTGAGTCCGTGAGTGAGTTACTGAGTCAGTGAGTGAGTTACTGAGTCCGTGAGTGAGTGAGCGAGCAGTGTGTAAGTGAGTGCATGATTGAGGGAGTGAGTGAGTGATCAGTGAGTGAGTGAGTCAGTGAGTGAGTGAGCCAGTGAGTGAGTGAATCAGTGAGTGAGTGAATCAGTGAGTGAGTGAGTCAGTGAGTGAGTGATTGAGCAGTGAGTGAGTGAGTCAGTGAGTGAGTCAGCGAGTGTTCAGTGAGTGAGTGATCAGTGAGTGAGTGAGTGAGCCAGTGAGTGAGTTATTGAGTCAGTGAGTGAGTGACTTACTGAGTCAGTGAGTGAGTTACTAGGTCAATAAGTGAGCGAGTTGCTGAGTCAGTGAGTTGCTGAGTCTGTGAGTTACTGTGTTAGTGAGTTTCTGTATCAGTGAGTGTGTGAATTACTGAGTCAGTGAGTGAGTGACTTACTGAGTCAGTGAGTGAGTGAGTTACTGGGTTGGTGAGTCTGTGAGTTACTGCGTCAGTGAGTGAGTCAGCGAGTGTTCAGTGAGTGAGTGATCAGTGAGTGAGTGAGTGAGCCAGTGAGTGAGTTATTGAGTCAGTGAGTGAGTGACTTACTGAGTCAGTGAGTGAGTTACTAGGTCAGTAAGTGAGCGAGTTGCTGAGTCAGTGAGTTGCTGAGTCTGTGAGTTACTGTGTTAGTGAGTTTCTGTATCAGTGAGTGTGTGAATTACTGAGTCAGTGAGTGAGTGACTTACTGAGTCAGTGAGTGAGTGAGTTACTGAGTCAGTGAGTAAATGAGTGACTGTGAGTGAGTAATTTACTGAGTCAGTGAGTGAGCGAGCAGTGTGTGAGTGAATGAATGAGTGATTGAGTGAGTGAGTGGGTCAGTCAGTGAGTGTGTGATCAGTGAACGAGTGAGTCAGTGAGCGAGTGAGTTACTGAGTCAGTGAGTAAATGAGTGACTGTGAGTGAGTAATTTACTGAGTCAGTGAGTGAGTGTGCAGTGTGTGAGTGAGTGAGTGATTGAGTGAGTGAGTGGGTCAGTCAGTGAGTGTGTGATCAGTGAGCGAGTGAGTCAGTGAGCGAGTGAGTTACTGAGTCAGTGAGTAAATGAGTGACTGTGAGTGAGTAATTTACTGAGTCAGTGAGTGAGTGTGCTGTGTGTGAGTGAGTGAGTGATTGAGTGAGTGAGTGGGTCAGTCAGTGAGTGATCAGTGAGTGAGTGAGTCAGTGAGTGAGTGAGTAAATCAGTCAGTTACTGAGTCAGTGAGTCAGTGAGTTACTGTGTCAGTGAGTGTTTTATTAAGTCAGTGAGTGAGTTACTCAGTCAGTGAGTCAGTCAGTTACGAGGTCAGTGAGTCAGTGATTTACTGAGTCAGTGATTGAGTGATTTATTGGGTCAGTGAGTAAATCAGTGACTGAGTGAGTGAGTAATTTACTGAGTCAGTGAGTGAGTGAGTTACTGAGTCAGTGAGTGAGTGATTGAGTCAGTGAGTGAGTGAGCGAGCAGTGTGTGAGTGAGTGAGTAATTGAGTCAGTGAGTGAGTCAGTGAGTGAGTGAGTGATCAGTGAGTGAGTGAGTCAGCGAGTGAGTGATTGAGCAGGGAGTGAGTGAGTCAGTGAATGAGTGATTGAGCAGGGAGTGAGCGAGTCAGTGAGTGAGTCAGTGAGTGATCAGTGAATGAGTGATCAGTGAGTGAGTGATTGAGCAGCGAGTGATTGAGTGAGTGAGTGAGTCAGTGAGTGAATAACTGAGTCAGTGAGTGAATTACTGAGTCAGTGAGTGAGTGAGTTACTGAGTCAGTGAGTGAGTTACTGAGTCAGTGAATGAGTGAGTTACTGAGTCTGTGAGTGAGTTACTAAGTCAGTGAGCGAATTTCTGAGTGAGTGAGTTACTGAGTCAGTTATTGTTTCAGTGAGTAGGTGAGTTACGAGGTTAGTGAGTGTGTGAGTTACTGAGTCAGTGAGTAGGTGAGTTACGAGGTCAGTGAGTGAGTTACTGAGTCAGTGAGTGAGATACTGAGTCAGTGAGTGAGTGAGTTACTGAGTCAGTGAGTAAATGAGTGACTGTGAGTGAGTAATTTACTGAGTGAGTGAGTGAGTGAGTGAGCGAGCAGTGTTTGAGTGAGTGACTGATTGAGTGAGTGGGTCAGTCAGTGAGTCAGTGATCAGTGAGTGAGTGAATCAGTCAGTTACTGAGTCAGTGAGTGAGTGACTTACTGAGTCAGTGAGTGAGTGACATACTGAGTCAGTGAGTGAGAGAGTTACTGAGTCAGTGATTGAGTGAGTTATTGGGTCAGTGAGTAAATGAGTGACTGAGTGAGTGAGTAATTCACTGAGTCAGTGAGTGAGTGAGTTACTGAGTCAGTGAGTGAGTTACTGAGTCAGTGAGTGAGTGATTGAGTCAGTGAGTCAGTGAGCGAGCAGTGTGTGAGTGAGTGAGTGATTGAGTGAATGAGTGAGTCAGTGAGTGAGTGAGTGATCAGTGAGTGAGTCAGTGAGTGAGTGAGTGAGCCAGTGAGTGAGTGAATCAGTGAGTGAGTCAGTCAGTAAGTGTGTGATTGAGCAGGGAGTGAGTGAGTCAGTGAGTGAGTGATTGAGCAGGGAGTGAGCGAGTCAGTGAGTGATCAGTGAGTGAGTGATCAGTGAGTCAGTGATTGAGCAGTGAGTGATTGAGTGAGTGAGTCAGTGAGTGAATTACTGAGTCATTGAGTGAATTACTGAGTCAGTGAGTGAGTTACTGAGTCAGTGAGTGAGCCACTGTGTCAGTGAGTGAGCGAGTTACTGAGTCAGTCAGTGAGTGAGTTACTGAGGCAGTGAGTGAGTGAGTTACTGAGTCAGTGAGTGAGTTACTGAGTCAGTGAGTGAGCCACTGTGTCAGTGAGTGAGCGAGTTACTGAGTCAGTGAGTGAGTGGGTTACTGAGTCAGTGAGTGAGTTACTGAGTCAGTGAGTGAGTGAGTTACTCAGTGGGTGAGTCACTGAGTCAGCGAGCGAGTGAGTTACTGAGTTAGTGAGTGAGTTACTAAGTCAGTAAGTGAGCGAGTTGCTGAGTCAGTGAGCGAGTCACTGTGTCAGTGAGTGAGTGAGTTACTGCGTCAATGAGTGAGTTACTAAGTCAGT